>NC_056739.1:26336156-26505486 GCF_019279795.1 Protopterus annectens | reverse complement strand
AGGTACATGTCCACGATCTAGGGTTAAATGTCTTAAATGCAACCAATGGGGCCATTTAGCATATAGATGTCCATGGAGGCAAGATGGGGAACAAAAGGTGGGAGAGCCAGTAAGTCGGAATGACAAAATGCCAACAGTAGGTTGTCTCGAGACAACAAGGGTACCAAACTACTACAAGAGGTTATATCCTATCTTAGTGAATTGGAAAGAAGCCATGGCTAAGAGAGACACAGCCTCTGATCTAACCATTGTGAAGCCTGCAATGGTTACAGAGGATCACTACTTGCTTGGGCAGTCTACTCCAGTCAGAGGTTTAGGAGGGACCCCATTTCAAATACCTTTGGCTAGGGTTCACCTTGACTGGGAGGGTAGAAAAGGAAGCTAGCAAGTTGGTGTAATTGAGGATATCCCAGCAGATGTCCTGATAGGGAATGATTTTGATAATGCAGTACCATGTGTGCATGCAATTACATGCAGTCAGGCTTGGAGATAAGCATGTGGGTCTGGTAGCCTGGGGGTGACCCAGACAGACGACACACTTGAAGCCAGGACTGGTGATGTGGTCATTTCAGGGAGGGAGCTACCCTGTAGCAGTGAGACTGAAGGTGAGCCACAGCTGCTTGTAGGTACTGATGTTCCCTTGGACAGAGTTACAGCAAGGCCCAGGTGAGTAGTATTAGTAGTACCAAGGCTGGTTGTGAGGCACCACTGTCAGAGGATACCTGATTTCCTGTGGAAGGAGAGCTGGGAAGGGTTACAAATAGAGACTTGAGACAGGCTCAGCTCTCAGACCCTACATTACAAGGCATGAAGGAGGTAGCTAGTGAGGCACCTGATTCTCAAGGGAAGGGGGATCTGTATAATGAGACAAAGGGTTACTGTACAGAGAGTAGACTCCTGAGAGAGGGCTAGAGGATGGGAGAATACAGCAGTTGGTAGTGCCCAGAGCCTGCCGTCTGGCACTTCTGGCCATAGCCCATGATATTCCCTTTACAGGTCATATGGGTATAAAATGCACAAAGAGACATATTATGCAGAACTTTTAATGGTCTGGAATTTCAAGAGATGTAACAGAGTACTGCAGGATCTGTGAGCAGTGCCAAAAGGTAGGCAAGGCAGGAGACAAGGAGAAAGCTCCTTTGATGCTTTTGCCTGTGATTGAGGAGCCATTTCAGAGGGTAGCTATGGATATTGTGGGGCCTCTGAGTAGCCCAAGTTCCACATGGAAAACATATATCCTAGAGGTAGTAGATTATGCTACCAGATATCCTGAAGCAGTGGCTCTGTCCTTCATTGAGGCAGAAAAGTGGCAAATGTTTTGTTAGATATTTTCAGCAGGGTAGGTTTCCCAAAGGAAATAGTGATTGACAGAGGTGCCAATTTCATGTTAGACCTGCTGGGTTGTCTGTGGAAGTACTGTGGGATGAAACACCTAAAGACCACCCCCAACCATCCCCAGACTAATGGTCTTGTTGAAAGGTTAAACTCTACACTCAAGATGATGCTATGGGCATTTGAAGACCAGTTTAAGAAGGAGTGGGACAAATATTTGCCCCATCTGTTGTTTGCTTAAAGACAGGTGCCCCAAGAATCCACAGGTTTTTCACCCTTTGAGTTGCTGTATGGGCATAGTGTGAGGGGGCCTCAAGACTTCATTTGAGATGAGTTGATGGTGAGTGTGAATCTCACAAGGAGTTTGTTGTGGCATATGTCCTTAACCTCAAGACAAGGCTCAGGGAACTCATGTGCTTGGCCCAGGAGAACCTTATAGAAGCTCAACAGAAGAAAAAAGTCTGGTATGATAGGAATGCTTGAGCTAGAGAGTATGCTGTGGGGCAGCAGTTAATGGTTCTCATTCCTGTTAGACACAAAAAGCTGCAGGCAGCTTGGGAGGGACCCTACAAGGTGGTAAGGAAGGTTAGTGAAGTTAACTACATGGTGGAACTGCTAGGCAGGAGGCAGGGGCACAAATTGTACCATGTTAATATGATGAAATCTTACCATGACAGGGAGGCCCTTGTGCTAAGGCAGGAAAAGTCTGAGGGGGGATCTATGGCTACAGGGAACCAGCCAGGAAAATCCCAAGTTACTAAGGTGGAGCCTAGGGCTACAAGCACATGATATGACAGTGCAGCACTGCAGTGGGTTCAGCAATGCCAAGGCAGCTGCAACCTCAAGACAGGGAATGGGGTAAGGTATTCCCAGAGAGGCTCAACCCTCTCAAGTAACATTTCTTAAGGGTCACTTGAAAAACTAGCTTAAGTTCTCATGGGGGGAGGGGGAGTGTGACAAACCAAAATGCTGCCAGCCCAGCTAGCTGGAATTTTGTAAATAATTATATGTCACTTGAAAATATTAATATGATTTATATAAAAATGTGACACTGCCAGCTCAGCTATCTGGAAGTTTGTAAATAATCATATGTCATTTGTGAATATTAATATGATCCATAGGCTTGTCTTACAAATGTAAGAGAACTATGTTTCATGTGGATATTAAACTACTGATGCAGAAGTGTGTGTTGAATTGCATGTTATGTACTGAGCTTCAAGAATGCAACCACAGTGTACCCTACTGGAAAAGAATAGAAATGTACTTAAACTATATTAATGGTAGAAGTTGGAACATACAGTTAACTTGCAAAACTTTAAGAAACTGAGTTAAAAGTGTTTTACAATGTGCTATAAAAAGTTAGTTTCAGTGCAGCAAGCAGATACAAAGTCTAGAGATGGAGGTTTTCCTATTGTCCTAAAACCAAAATAATTACTAGGTTTCAAATGTAAAAGTGTTTAACTGTTTAATGACTTCCAATTCTAGGCAGACTTCTGAGAGATATGTACCTCTGACACAGAAGTGCTAAATTCTAAGTTTCTGCTAGCCTGGGAATTGAAGGCAGGAGACAAAGAGTGATGTTATCCTGGCTAACCTAGCAATAATGTTTATTATTAATTTAAGAACTATCTCAGAAGTGAGTCTGTGCATTTTTGTATTTGTCTTTGGATCTGACAACATTCTATCATCAGCACTTGCCTTGCTAATAGTAAGTAACTAGATTACAGTGACTTATCTTAGACATAGATTGGAAAGATTAGTTTAGATGTTTCCTGTATTTATTTCAGACTGTCCTGCAATGTTGTTTTAAAATATGTCCTGTGATTCTAAACTCTGTAGTCTCTGTGCTGAGTTATTGAATATTGTCTTGCTCTTTTAGCATTCATTATTAAAGATATTTAAACATTTTTATTGTGGCTAGTTTGTTTAGATACATTGCAAAGGTATTTGGTGACACTGTACAGGCCACTCCTAAATAGCCTTGAAAGTATTGGTCACACTTACTATTTGGATAATAGTAACATTACACAGTAAGATTGGTCACCCTTTAGGCAGGGCCTTAAAGTAGCTGATAAGGGGTTCTGGTGGCATTGCTAGCTACCTTATGGCCTGGGCAGAAGGAGCATAGCTAGTAAACCTGTGCCAGCCTTTCCCAGGTATGTGTTTGTGTATAAACCAAATCTCAAAGTGTGTGTGTGTGTGTGTGTGTGTGTGTGTGTGTGTGTGTGTGTGTGTGTGTGTGTGTGTGTGTCTCAGCGCTACTTGGGCAGGGACATGAAGCACTGGTTGGACAGAGAGAGTGCTAGGAGGACTTGGCTTGGAACCCTGGCTAAGGACTCTGCTCTAGAGCTGTGCCAGTGGAGAGTCTTATTGGTGATCTGGAGAAAGAGGGAGAAACCAGCCCCAGACTGAATGTGATCTCTGTGTGCTCTTAAGGGAAATTATACTTTACTGTGTGTGTACTTGTCATCCTCCCAATGTGCATGTCCCTCACTGGTGCTAGTGGTGAGGATTGAGGCTTCTTGATTACTGGGCTAGTGCAGGGGTGTCACACAAGGAACCCTTTTCATCCACAACCTAGTAAAAAGGTAGACAAATAAATATCAAAAAGGTTTAAGGCATATCAAAAATATATACATTCTATGGTGTTAGCAGGTGAAAACACATTGGTAAAAGAGTTTAGATTAACACAGGAAAAAGTGTTACAACAGACTCAGGATGGTATTCATAGAGAGGCAGTTCACACATATGTAAAACTTACAAGCAAAAGTACAGCTATGTATGCTCAAATGTGAATGAGCTAAATGCAGCACATTTACAATGAATAAGGGTAATCAAAGGCATTTTGAAAAATATGTCAACTCAGGACAAAAGTGTAAAAGTACCTTAACTCAAGATTTAAGTAAATATGAAGAAGTATGTGAAAGCATATTATTAGTTCATATATATATCTTTGGCAATCTACGGACTGCACAGCTTTTATTCTTGATATTAAAAAAAAATAAAGGTGTTTAATGTATTTAATATGGGGTATTCTTATGTGGATATTCTGATAGTCTCATTAAAGAATAGAAAGGGAAACAGAAAAAATTGAAAAGTATGATACACAACAAAGAGGGGAACAGACGGAAAAACATAAAGAGGGTTATGCTATAGGAGGTGGGAGTAGAGGGGCACAATGTTTTTGTCAGTGTTGTTTTATATGAGATGGTAATGTGGGTTGGAAATAGGTAACAGGGCATAGATCAAAGGATAAGGAAAGAAGGAATGAACTGTCTATAAGAGTCCCAGCCCACAGAGCCTCAAACATGTCCACTGCCAGATGGTGGGGCAATAGAAAACCCTGATGTTCAGGGGGTATGAGCCTGTGGTGGTGAGTCAGTTAACACCAGATGGAACAGCATGTCTTCTACACACTGCGGTGAAGCCTCAACTGGCTGGATCCTCTGAATTACCTCTTCCAGCATATCCTCAACCAAGTTCTAAAGCCCCCATTCTGTAAGGCTTGCCAGATTGCCATATGCCTACATGACCAGTGCCACCACCCTGACCCTTCAATGATAGCCCCAGATGGGCAGAGGGAGAGTGATCCCTATCCTGGGAAGCACATGTTTGGGTCACTCCAAAGAATTTTGAAACTGTAGAAAAATGAACATAAATTGGAGACAAATAAAATAATAGTGCAGAAATAAACATAAAAACAGAAAAAGGGGGAGCGTGACAAAAGATAAAATATAGTCAATACAATCACACATCATGTTACACAGTATTAAATTTCTTACTTTAAAATATTAATGCTTTTATAATTTTTTACTGAAGCAAAAGAAGAAATGTGTAGGAAATATTTATTCATACTTTTATTTGAAAGTGTACAGGAAACTTTCAAAAACTTGAAAAGGATGTGCTTATGCAAGCTTTGAGATGAAATGTTATGGGGAGTGTTTATGCTTTTTTTGTTAGGACAGTGTTTGCTATCATGTAATTGTGGGGTTTACTTGTTGCAGTCTACTACATAAACATAATGACCATATTTGTGTTTGATATGCTTTTGTTTCCAATACTACATTAAAAAAACTTATCATAACGAATTACAGCTTATAAATTATGTGATAGACTTCAAAGCTACACTTAAATCAGTCTTGATTATAGTACTGAATGCTTTCTATTCCTTCAGGTAATACTATCTACTAGCAATTTTGTCTCAGTATTGCTTGCAGTAATATAGCGAGTGCAATCTATACTTCAGTTACTGTGACCTATCAGTAATTTCTTTACACACAGTAAGAAAATCAGTTATAAGAGTAGTACTGCAGTTATATACTAATATATGTCTCTGTCTTGCTTGCACCAACGTACTGAATGCACTCTATTGTTTCACATGATTCTGTATGACTTACTGTTCCTTATTTCCATATATGTGTATGTATGTATATATATGGTTTCACTTTATAATCTCAAAATACTGAAATGTTGAATTTCAGTATCTCGAGACTATAAAGCCGAAAAAGCAAAACCCCAAAACTGTGAAATTCAAAATCGCGAACGTAAACACACCAAACACCATACAACACATACACTGTCCTCTCCACATTACAACAAACAAACAAAACATACACAAACACAACAATACAAACAGACAAACCTACCCTACATACAAGCAGGGGGCCAAGCCCCCCTGTGCCCCCCACACCCCCGCTACTTATATATACTAACTCTGAGGTCGCACCAAACATAGAAAGACAGTAAACTCACCACTACACACTCTACAATCCCCTCGAACACACACATCACATATGTACAAACGCCACCACTTTCAACACTTACACACTCATACTCTTACCTACCTACCCTAACCCACACGTAAAACCTCCGAACACACTCACATAGACTCAAATCCCTACCCAAAACCCTTAAAAAAATATTTACTTACCTTAATCTCTAATCATATATACACCATACATCAGGCACACAACATATCCCACTTCATATAGCGCACCACCACAACCACAAATTCGACATTTCCGGATTCGCGGTTATGGAGTTTCACTATTTTGGAAGTTCAGCTTTGTGGTCTCAAAATACTGAAACTCAACATTTCAGTATTTCAAGATTATAAAGTGAAACTATATATATATATATATATATATATATATATTTTTATATATATATATATATATATATATATATATATATATATATATATGTAGAGCGGGAGAGGCCGACTGAGTCTCCTGCAAGCCAAAATAAAGTACTAGACAGTAATTTTGTGTTTAAAAATGGATAAGCCATTGTATTCATTTCTGCTACATGCATCATGGTAAACCTGTTCCCAAGGGGATCAGATTCCATTCCACCAGGGCTGCATCTACTTCTGCAACCTTTCTTAGAGGGGTTCCTACCATAGGTTCATAGGTAGGTACTAGGCTATTGACACTAGGGCCTATGTAAACCTAGCCAAAGGTACCCTGGCTTTCGCCATCCAAGAAAATTATTTTTCTGTGCCACTGTCGAGCAGAGCCACAGAAGTGATCCCCGGGGTGAATTTCCTATCTCCCATCCAGTCATCAAGATTTTTCTTGAAGAGTGCTAATGAGGAGCTTTGTTTGATATAGATAGGTAGTTTGTTCCAGAGTATGGGAAGTCTCTGGGACAGGAATCTATCCCTCCAGCATGTTCTTTTTATTGTGGTGACAAGGTTTAGGTTCCTAGACCATGTAGCTCGTAGGGATTGGGATTTCTTTAAGTGGAGCATGTCTAAAAGCTCTGGGTTTGACATAGCTTTGTGTGTTAGGCAGAGATTGCCTCTGAGTAGGTGATATGCAATGGAGTAAAGCTGCAGTTTTTTTAGACGGTCTGCATAGGGCATCAGTTTGAGGCCAGTAATCCTCTTTGTGAGGTATTTCTGTGGCCTTTCCAGTTGTTGTAGATGTCTTGTAAGGTACATACCAAAAGGGGCATTGTACTCTATAATGGGTCTAATGAGTGACGAGTAGAGGGGAACAATAACCTCTTTTTTCCTGGATGAGAAACATTTTGTGATGAGGTGTGCCACGTAGAAGGATTTCCTGACTACTGTGGCGATGTGATTATCAAAAGAGAGACTACTGTCCACCTGTGTCCCAAGGTCACTTATCACACTTTCAGTGTTAAGTAGACTACCACCAATGTGGTAGTTCATGGGTACTGAGTTTTTATCAAAAGGGACGACAATGCACTTTTTGGCATTGAGCTTGAGGCCATGGCTTTGACACCAGGCATCTGTCTCAGCGAGGCCCTTTTGTAGGATGTCCACATCTTTTGGAGTTTTGATTATGGCTCCTAGTTTGCAGTCATCTGTGAACTTCATTAGCCAAAGACCTTCTGTGTTGGCCTGTACTTCAGAGAAGTAGATATCAAACAGGAGAGGACCCAGGACTGAACCCTGTGGTACTCCACTTGTTACTGGTCTGAAGTTGGATTTGGAGTCTGCTACTTTCACAGTGTGGGCTCTGTCAGTGAGCCAGTTGGCAACCCATCTTGTGACATAGGGATTTATACCTAGTTTAGTGAGTTTATCTATAATTCCAGAGTGGTTGATGGTGTCAAAAGCCTTGGCGAGATCTAGATAGGCTCGATGAACCACCTTACCCTCATCTATGGCTTTGGTGACTGCTTCAAAGAAGTCTATCAGGTTTGGGAGACATGATCTGCCTTTTACAAACCCGAACTGGGTGGGGTCCTGAGTTTGGAGATTGCCAGTGTCATTGTTTAGAAGTTCCATGATGATACGTTCCATAGCCTTGCAGACCAGGCTCGTTAGGCTAATGGGGCAGTAGTTTCAGGGGTCTGTGCTGGCTCCCCCCTTTGTGGAGTGGGATAACTGTCACTGTGCACCATTCAGTAGGCACATAGCCTGAGGTGAGGCTATGATTGAACATGGTACTTAGGTGGGGTGCCAGTTCATTCTGTAGTTCATGTAGAACACAGCCTGGGATGTCGTCAGGTCCCATGGATACTGTGTTTTTGGCTTTGGATAGTGTGTTTCTTACCTGTGCAGCCGTGATTACGGGAAATTTACATTCTTCTGGTATAGAGATGTGCCCTTTAGGGGATGACAGGAGGGTAAAGTTAGCAAGTTAGCACTGAACCTATCTGCCAGGATGTTGGCAATATCAGTTGGTTCTGTATATTTAGTGCCATTGTGCTGTAACTCAGAGCAGATCTGAGTGTTGCCATTGAGATTCTTGACATAGCTGTAGAATGCTTTGTGGTTGTCTTTAGAGTCAGTGGCAATTTTGTTTTCATAACTAGCTTTGGAGGATTTTATGAGGGATCTCAGCTTCTTACTGAGGCTGACCAGGGAGTTTCTCCAATCATGGGATTTTACTATTTTTTGCAACAGTTTCTTTCTTCTGTTGTAGAGTTTGTTTATGGCAGGTGACCACCAGATTGCTTTCCTTTTTTGGAGGAGAGCATCTTGGTACTGTTAGGGATTGCACAATCCATGCACTCATGTAAGTGCTTATAAAGTGCATTTGTGTAGGATTCAGCAGTCATATCTCTATTGTCCATCAGCATGGGTGTCGTGAAGTTTGCCACTTTTGTCTTAAGAAGCCTGAAGTTGGCTTTGGAGAAATCTTTTACTGTGGTTTCCCTAATGGGGGGTAGGGGAGGGATGTGGATGTCTAGGGTGATTAGCTTGTGGTCGGATCTGACTAACGAGGAAATGACCTCTGGTATGGAGCACCAGTTGCCCATGTTGGTAATAACCAGGCCTAGGATATTACTGCCCCTGGTGGGGGTGTGTATAAGTTGATCCATGGCATTGGAATTTATGAATTCCAGAAAACGTTGAGCACAAGAGTTGGTACATGAGTAGTTTTCCCAGTTAATGGTAGGGTAGTTGAATTCGCCCATTATTAGGGTGTTAGGTTGTACCCTAATATTTTCCAGTGTATTAAGAAATGAGGAGTGGGAATCCTGGGGCATGGTGGGGGATCTGTAGCAAGCTACAATTTGGATTGCGGTCTTGCCCAGAGTTTGTTGTACTTGGATAATCTCGGATGCATTATGCTGAGCAACTAGCCTGGAGGTGTGGATATCCTTAATGAATATGGACACGCCTCCACCTTTAGTGTTTCGGTCCAGGTTAGGTACCCGAAAGGTGTGGTATGAATTATAGCCTGGTAATGCAGGGATACTCTCTGGAGCCTTGAACCAGGTCTCTGTCACTGCACAGATGTTGATGTTCTCCATTTTAAGGAGTGCCTCGAGTGAGTGCATTTTGAGGTTTAGACTTCTAGCATTGAGTAGCAATACCCTCAGATTCTTCTTGTCCTGTACCTGTTAGGGTGGTGAATTTGTCATTTAAAACACACTATAGGGGTGGCTAGAGCCTTAGCCAGTATCCGGAATCTCAGGGGCGACAGGTGCAGGCCATCTCTGGCAAAGCATCGTGGTTTGTCGATCATGTCATCCCAGGCAGACAGATACTGGATCCCCTTAGAATGACACCAGAAGCTTAGCCAATTGTTGAAGTCAATCATTTTGTCCTTGTACTGTGGTATCATTCTGGGTGATGGCAGGATGCTACTTAGGGCTAGGGTCATACCTGCCTGGGCTACAAGATCGGACAGTTCCTCCATGTCCCTTTTCACGTAGTCCAAGGCGGTCATTCACACCAACATGGACAATGACAGAGTCATATTTGTACTTGTGGAGTGACCTGAATGCATGCGTTATGTGGCGGATCCTGGCACCCGACAGGCAGCTGACAGTAACTTTCTCCTTGTTTAGCTTGGTGAGTAGAACATCAGTGTGCCTGACTATAGAGTCACCTATGACTAGAGTGTTGGGTACGTTGTTATGCCTTATGGACTGTGGTTGAGTGGCACACCGAGTTTGTGGGCTATGTGTCATTTGGGTTGTGTTGGGGGGTGGAGGTTGCATAGACATTCTAGAAGCGGCTTCCTGGAGCTCAGTTCGTACATTTGCCAAACATTACCATTTACCTCTCTTCTCTAAATCCAGAGCAGGTTTTGCCACTGCTGTCCTGCAGGGCCTTATAGCTGCTCCTAATGCTCCAGCCTCCCCAACCATAGCTTTGGGATTCTACCCAAATGTAATGACTGCAACAGTGAAACACGAAGAACATAGTACAGTTGTGTACACTTACCATAAATGTAGATGTTTGAGTGTATTCACTGTTGCAGTCCAGGTTACCCACCCTCCAGCCCCCTGTTTTTTCTTTTACTATACCTCTTCTTTCTTTTACTTTACTTTTATTTAGAGGTGTATTTGCTGTGTTCCAAATTACATGCATATATATTTACATATGTTTATATTTTGCTCCCCTTTTGGGGGGCACCTGACATCTGGGGCAAGAAAAATTGATGTGTTGGCGTCGGCTGCATACTTTATACCCCTGACTACCTGATGTCATGGAAGATGGGACAGCGGCAGACGCAGGACCCGGGACTTTGATGGTCGGACCGACTGAGGGCTGCTGCAAGCAGATAACTCAAATGTGATGACTGCATCAGTGAATACACTCAAACATCTACATTTATGGTAAGTGTACACAACTGTACTTTCCAGGCACTCAGACACTCGATTAGGATACTATAGATGTAGCCTGGGAGAGAATATGGGGGATCTGAGCATCTAAAGTGCTTGGGACAAGACACTCGGGAGATGATACACTTGTGAGTTCTGATACTCTTATCAAGGGTATCAGAACTTATCAGAGATTTGGGATGCATGGCTAGGCTTAAAAAGGCCCTTGGGGTCATTAGTCTAGTAAACACCTATGAACCTATGAACCTATGAACTGATTTCAGTAATGCATCTTATATATATATATATATATATATATATATATATATATATATATATATATATATATATAAAGATAGAAAGAGATACATTACTGAAATCAGTTAAACACAATAGTATTATCTAATAAGTTATTCTGGCTTGCAGGAGACTCAGTCGGCCTCTCCAGCTGTGCACCTGCTGTCTCCTCAGCTGTATAGAAAAGAAATAAGACATTTTTGTTTACCCATATTCCATATTTCTTCCATTTACATATAACTTGACTATTATTGTTTCTAAGTCACTGAATTCATTGTATTATTTACTTACCCGTGTGTTTGCTTTGAATTCTCATAATCCATTAATCTTCTCTTTACTGTCACTAATAAACCAAAGAAGATAGTTTTGGTGGATGTTTTTTTTTCCAGTTTCTTTCCACCTTCTAAAGACACACAGTGGTTTATCTGGATAGTTTCACATTGAAGCATAACTGAGCATATCTGCATGTTCTTGCAACATGTTAGGTAAGGTGCGGATGTGGTGAGGATGGCTGTGAAGTCTGCAGTGCATTCACAGTTGCCTGAATTCACATTCATGAATATTCCAGAGTGATTTACACCCAAAAGAGGCTGCACACATTCACAAGTTATTGCAATTCATAGAGATAAATGGTTGAGACCCTCATGTGAATACAAACCATGTAAGTAGACTAAAATGCATGTGGAAATGTTGAATACCTCCATACTAACTTGCCATTAGTTGAGTTAGGTGGCAAATGTTTTAGGAAACTGCAGACTTCGTAAAGTCTTAAAGTAAGGAAATAATAACAACAGTTTTATAATTTAATAAGAAGAACTTACAAATACATACATTTCTTGGGTTAAATTAAGGAAATGCTGCTTTTACTAACAACATGTGGATATTATAATGGGTGTTAACTGTAAAACTGTCATTTGGAAGTGGGATTTCAGTACAGCAGAACTGAAAATTATTACCGATCATTTAGAAAAATCATTACTTTGCTGTCATATAGTGATTATGCATGCATGGCAGAAATACAGTCATTAACTTGTAAAGTGCTGCAGTGGTAATGATGTTTTTTTGGCACAACATACACATGTCTTTATGGGGGGAATTTGTGACCGTCACTGATAAATGAAAATGATATAAAAGGGTAGACAGTAGTAAGGGGTGGGGGAGGATGGATCTAGTAAAAGGATGTTTGCTTTATTTCTGTGACTGTACTGTCACTGATGATATAGCACAGCTTCACATGGCTGGACTGTATGGGTATATAAGTATGGGGTCTGTGTCTCCCAACATTTTTTAGAGGGTGGAAGGCACACATGGACATGGTTAGTGTTGTGTAGTTTAAATGACTACGTCCAAATATTTTGTGCATGACTGTGGCCTTTTTTCTTTTTGTTTTTTTCTTTTTAATAGGCATTAGTGATGCAAAACAAAGGATCAATGGAGAAAAAATATAACTTCATCTATGAGGAAAATTGTGTCCTTATGGCAGCCCTTAGGACATATGGGAACACCTGTTTAGTAAAGGGTTGGCCCAACCAGACTGAGAAGACAAAAGCCTGGAATCAAGTTGTCCTCAACATTGATGCAGTGGATGACAGAAGCCACCCATTAACACAGTATAAGAAGAAAGTAAATGATATAGTAGGATGTGCTAGAAGCAAGGTGAGGCAGAATGAAACTAACCATACCAGTATGGGGAGGGGTTCTTTCAATAACTATACAATTAACACCAAATGAGGAAAACCTCCTCCATCCATGGGGATGAGTATGACACTGATGATTATAGCACTAAAATAAGAGGTGGTGTGGACACTGGCTGTTACCAATGTCCACATCAGCAACACTCATCTGCTGATAAAGGTTGGTTTAAAACAGTATCCTATACTCTTATACAAAAATGAATACTGACAATGAATGATTACATTAAAATAATGACAAGTACTATTACCTGGTGAACCTTCTACGTCAACACAGAATAGCAATGAAGGCAGTGTGAACATAGGTGTCCCACATTACAAGCATACAGCGGTGTATACTATTTTTGTATGAGTAATGTTTTCACATATGTTTTCTTTACAGGGTCAGCATCAGAAACAAACAGTCCTGCCTTACCACTGAATTTAGAGGATAGCAGCAGAAAAGATGTTGGTGATAATGATGATGATGATGATGATGATGATGATGATAATACAGTGATAATGATGATGATGATACAGTGATAATGACGACGATGATTATGATATAGTGATAATGATAATGATGATGATATAGTGATAATGACGATGATGATATAGTGATTAGGACTATGATGATAATATAGTGATAATGGTGATGATATAGTGATGATTGATGATGATGATGATGATGATGATGATATAGTGATAATGATAATGATGATATAGTGATAATGATGATGGTGATGATATAGTGATTATGATTATGATGATAATATAGTGATGATGATGATTATATAGTGATAATGATGATGATAATACAGTGATAATGATGATGATGATGATATAGTGATAATGATGATAATTATGATGATAATATAGTGATAATGATGATGATGATAATACATTGATAATGATGATGATGATGATGATATAGTGATAATGATGATGATGATAATACAGTGACAATGATGATGATGATGATGATATAGTGATAATGATGATGATGATAATATAGTGATAATGATGATGATGATGGTAATATAGTGATAATGATGATGATGATATAGTGATAATGATGATGATGATATAGTGATGATTATGATGATAATATAGTGATGATAATAATATAGTGATAATAATGATTATGATGATGATGATGATATAGTGATAATGATGATGATGATATAGTGATAATGATGATTAATGTTGGTAATATCGTGATGATGATGATGATAATATAGTGATAATGATGATTATGATGATAATATAGTGATGATGGTGATGATGGTAATATAGTGATAATGATGATGATGATAATAATATAGTGATGACGATGATGATGATGATATAGTGATAATGATGATGATAATATAGTGATAATGATGGTGATAATATAGTGATAATGATGATGATGATGGTAATATAGTGATAATGATGATGATGATAATAATATAGTGATAATGATGATGATGATGATGATGATGATATAGTGATAATGATGATGATATAATGATAATGGTGATGATGATGGTAATATAGTGATGATGATGATGATGATGATGATGATGATGATAATATAGTGATAATGATGATGATGATGATGATATAGTGATAATGATGATGATGATATAGTGATAATGGTGATGATGATGGTAATATAGTGATGATGATGATGATGATGATGATGATAATATAGTGATAATGATAATGATGATGATATAGTGATAATGATGATGATGATGATGATAATATAGTGATGATGATGATGATGATGATGATATAGTGATAATGATGATAATATAGTGATGGTGATGATATAGTGATGATGATGATGACATTGTTATATTTATGAGGCAGCCTGAGGAAAGTGGCACACAGTCCCCAAGTTTAATGGCAGGATCTCACACTGCACAACATGTCAGTAACTCTGCAGGAAATGACAATGCATCACAAAGTTGTGCACATGCTGACATGGCACTCAGGCTTGTTCATGAAGAACAGCCATACACAGCTAACCCCTGCTTCAAACCGAGATGAATAGTTTGAGGATAATGGTAGGTGTTCAAGGGTAACAGTGTCCACAGTGATGCCTTTACAAAGGGGAGGCAGGTGCAGACATTTGCTACAGCTACCCCAGGAAACACAAAAGGTTTTGTCTGCCCAGTATCAAATGTGCAATGAGATTGTTAGTACTCAGAGCACTGCCACAGATAGCTGGAAATGGTCAGAGCCATCCAGGATATTCATGAGGATTTCTAGCACTACCTCAGAATAGCATGCAGTAGAGATAATGCCATGATCACACAAATGCATTATATGGTGGGATTCCAAGCATCTGTGGCTCCCTCCATTCATATACTAGCTATGACTTACTGGACTATCATACTAATGCACATCACATGTGACATCAGTGTCCATCTATACTTACCTGCAGACCACATCAGTGTCCATCTATACTTACCTGCAGACCACATCCGTGTCTATCTATACTTACCTGCAGACCACATCAGTGTCCATCTATACTTACCTGCAGACCACATCAGTGTCCATCTATACTTACCTGTAGACCACATCAGTGTCCATCTATATTTACCTGCAGGCCACATCAGTGTACATCTATACTTACCTGCAGACCACATCAGTGTCCATCTATACTTACCTGCAGACCACATCAGTGTCCATCTATATTTACCTGCAGGCCACATCAGTGTCCATCTATACTTACCTGTAGACTACATCAGTCTCCAGCTATACTTACCAGAGGCTACATCAGTGTCCATCTGTACTTACTAGTACATCTACTTGCAGGTCCTAATCGTGCTCAGAAAACACTGTCAGATCAGTGTCTAGAGGGTCATCTGCATCAATTAGGTCAAGACATTGAACCAACTCACCATACAGCTGTCATGACAGCCCCTATTCACAATCACTTCCACTGTCACCTAGCCTATCCTTTGGAGATGTGTATGACTCATATGATCGTACTTGAACTATCATGAATTAACTCTGACAATTTTGTCACAATTTTGCCTTCATAAAAACTGTTGAATGGTTTAACTAAAAGGGGGCTAACATGACAAAAAATGAGGGGGTTGGGACACTTAACTGTATGCATTACATCCTCGTAATAGCACTGCTTAGAACCATAGAGAACTGTGGAAAGGAATCTGTGTGACTTAACATGACACTGCAGTCATTAAGACTCTAGGCATTAACATTCCTACAGCTGCAGTTATCTACATTTGAAAAGCATTAATACACAACTTTTCATTGAAACACAGTAATGAGAAAATGAGACATTTAAATGATTATCCTACCATAAAAACAAACACTGCTGTCACTTCACCCTTACCACTCAACAAATGATGATGGTTTTGTCTCTGGAGTCAATACTTATGAATAACAAAATAAAAATAATCTGATGTTTAGTACCTCAGCAAACATCATACTTCGGTCCAATAATAAATTGAATAATACAAAAAAATACAAATAATTTTCAGTGAAATTCAGTGCAATGCATGAAGTCATCAAATATTGAAATTACTGATTTTATTAATTATACCAAATGAATACATTCAGTACATGCAAACTTATAAACAACACTTCAGTGGGATTTATTTTGCAAAACAGTTAGAAAGGAGGTTATTACTTCTATGATATGCCTTATGACAACTGATCTCTTACAGACTCCTCAGAGGTTACCTCTGTCTGGCAAAAGAAGCAATCTCAGACCCCGCCCTGATGGGACGGTTGCATATTCACAAGTCAAGGTCCACTCGAGTAACACACACATGAGACCTCAACCTGGTCTGTGACATCAATAGGACTTGTTGGTGGGAAAGATTTATGTCCCAGAGACTCCCCCTTTTGTGGAATAGACCCCCTCTCCGTGTAAAGCAAAGTACCTCATTAAACCTTTTTAAGCGCAACCTGGATAACTGGTTGGGGAACAGAAAATACACCCCTGGGATTCCACCTCTGTCCCTTCTGGACAGTGGCATAAGGGGCTGACTTGTTGGAACATGGGCTAAATTCTTGGCTAGGCTTGTAAGGGCCTCAGGGCCAATAGGCTAGTAACTTCCTATGATCCTATGATCTTATGAACAGGAATCCTCTGAACACTCAGGTATGACTTCTACCAACAAAACTATGAGTAACTGTTATGAAATTAAAAAAAATTATTTTAAGATGTGAAAGAATGTCATATGAGCAATGACAGCAGACCATCACCGCATATATCGCTGCAAGCATCACCTATACCCTATACATTTTAAAAGGAAACAATAACCTGAAAGTCATGAGCCATAATTCTGGACTAGATGTCACCACTTTACCTGAGCAGCTATTTACTGCCCTACGAGGTCTCTTACTACTGCCACTGGCTGATCACCATTAGTTGCAGTGGGGGAGTAACTGAGAGCTGCAATAAAAGTGGGGTCATTTCACCAGTAGATCAGCGCATGATAATGTTATGCAGAATGCAACATGCAGTAAACATCCTGCACGCAGTAGCTGGGTCATACTAAAGGGCAGCCCAAGATGTATCCAGCTACCTGAAATGGCTCTTCAGGATGTCAATGACAATACAGGTATGTCACAGGGATGTTTTATAAGTCTTTTCTGTTGATCCACTTGGATTCCTCACTGATGTCATGAGCCATGGCTCTGGTGGCTATCGAGCATCACCTGAAAAACAAGAAAAAACAGAGAGAGAAAAAAAGAAAAGTGAGGCGACAAAACAAAGAAAAAGTAGTTTGCTAGTTAGCAATTCATTTTACCATAAATAACTACCTAAATGCAGTACAAGAAATATTGTTCTACTTACCAACAAGATGACCACTGGGCATCCTACCATCCAGGAAGAGGCAGTGCAGTGAGCTAAATGTGCCAGGTATGGGAATCATGTACACTACCAGCATGCTGAATAGAGAAACTGATGATGTACACACTACCTGGCCATTGATGGAACGATAGTCCTTCCTATTGTGGTACTACTCCCCCTGCAGAAGGGACCCTAATTGCAACATGGGTGCAAACTATTGCACTGAGTACCTCAGGGAAACATGCCATCCCATAAAAAGGCATTCATACTCCTGGCTTGGTCCAGAGGTGACACTTGGAAATAGATGTACTGATGCGCACATTACAAGAGTGAATACAGTTACTGCTGTAGTATCTTCAAAGGAAAAGCTTGTTAGATTCCCCAGTCTGTCTCTGGAAGGTCCCTGTGGCAAGTACAGTGAGACACATATATTCATTAGTGTCCACAAGGATAGGAAATCCAGACATTCCTGCAGTACCCCTATGGGAGTCATACATACCCACTAAGACTTTTATAATGTCCCTGTCCACTGTGAACCTGCCAAGTATCTCCTGATTATCAAAGTTAGAATGCGTTATTCACTGCCTATATATCTGCCTTCATGCCAGGCAAGTGTCAGTGGATTGCAAGCTCTTTTGGCTTAGCCAAGATAATCAACTCACACCTAGAAATAGCAAGGTTTGACCCCCCCCCCCCCCCCCAGCTAGGATCAAGCAAAAAAACTTCTTCAAAGCTGATTACAACCTCCTGAGGGATGCTATAAACAGCTTCACAGCCCTCTCCCCCACTGTAGGAACTGGCACCAATGTCCAAAACTACACCAAAGTACTATACGAGCATTTATATAGATGCATGGAATCAGGAATACCTGACAGGACAAAATCCTCCTCCTCAACAAAGAGTAAACCTGTCTGGTGGACATCTGCAATAAATAAACTATATAACAAAAGGAAAAAATTGCTGTCCAGGACCAAGAAGGAGCAGATGCCCAATTGGAAGCAATCTCTCCTTAGCCTGAACAAGCAAATAAAAGGGGTCTATATTATATTTTCGCACGCTTATAAAAGTGAACGATAAATAATCAATCCTATGTAAGCAAAAACTTACAACGTCGAAACCTAAGAACAGCAATTTTTTTCCAAATTAAAAAAAAAAAACTTTAAAACATTACATAATGTGGAGGGCTTTGCTCCCCACGCCCCCTACTTAAATATGCCAACTCCGAGATCGCACTACAGTGCCGAAAACAGCAAAGTAACAAAAGCAGCCAAGTGAATTTTTTCCCAGGGGAAGAATTTGCTGAAAAGCTGCTTCGCTATTTTGCCTTTTCGCTCTTTTTGGTTCAATCAGGACGCATTAGACAAACTGTGTCTGCAATCTGGTAATAGGAACCCAATAAGACCACAAGTGAAATCCCCTAAAGCCAACTTACTCGTGTTTAATTGTGTGGTCTTCCCTACCCACTTTTTACCATCCTTCACCTGTATGTGTAGCTTGTCTGAGTGCATATGCATTATTTAGTGACAAATTTACTATAAAAAGCAAACTCCACACTTTAGACAGTCACAAAAGGTCACACTCCCTGTGAAAACACCAATCAGGAAACAAGCCTTACAGGAAACAGTTACAGCTGACTGATGGCTGGGAATTAGATGAAAGATGCCTTTTTCTTCTATAAAAAACAGGTCTGGGAATGTCCCAGCTAAGTTCTCATTTCCAGCTTTCTCTTCAGATCTCTCCTGCAATCAAACTCTTGAATGGAAATTAGTGCACAATGATCAGCCAAAATACCCCTGATTTGCACTGCACCCTTTTATTGCACCCATGGTCTGTGTGTCTGCTCAGTGCTGTCTGGTGCCTTAGGAATTATGACTCAGCCTACTTGCTGAGAAGCACATGGAAGACTTCTAATGGACACCATGAGATTTGTGTGTTTGGAAAGCAAAGGAGGTATATATTTTAAAATATAACAAATATGAAGGGAAAAAGCACAAATAAAATTTTATAGCAAATGCTGATCCACATAAAATGACCAGGGAGATAAGAGAAATAACAATGGAAAACTAAACACTGGTAACCAGGCCCCTTTCTTCTTATTTATATAATTAATTAAGGAGAGGTTCAGGGTGCTCCAACCCAATGCTTTGTTTTTATTTCACATTATTCCATTTATACACTTAACAGTTTTATGAAATATGAACTGTGAATTATGTACGGGTTTATTGGTAGATTTGGCATTGTTGAATAGCATAATAACTAAGTGTTAAGGTCTCTGCCTCATAGGTCCAGTGTTTAAGGGTTCAGTCCTGACCTCTGTGTTGTTCTCCCTGTATTTGCATTGTTTTCTCAGGTCACTCTGGTTTCTTCCCAAAGCATGTTGGTTACTAGGCTACATTAAATCATCCAAATGTGTATATATTGCTTTTACCCTTCCTATTGTGCTACAAGACATGGCTGAAAAAGATCCAGGGGAAAAAAACGCCTTAGCTGGCTAATAAATAATAAAATAAAATAAACATTAATTGTGATTTTCTTATACTGAATTCAGGTTGTTGTTTCAGTTCTGAGGACCAGAAGTGCAATTCTTGTAAAAGTAAGATGTAAGCACAAATATAAGGAATGTGTAGTAAATACATTTTGGTAAACTGAGAGTAATGTTCCTGCCTAACCCTAAGTTCAAATCACAAACTTAAACCATAAAACCAAAATTTCAGTCCAAACACAGCCAATATCCCAACTCTAAACTCAAAGACACTGACTTACACAAGTACACAGCAGCTCTAGTCTAAGCCAGTGTTGTTTTATTAAGTATAACATTCATAGAAATCAAATTCTTGTATAATGCCGTATTCACATAAAACTAATTTGACCAAACTGCCTGCAGACAAGCAGTCTGTCTGATTCCTAATTTAAATCTGTGTACCAGGAAGGCAAATTATTGGTGGTATACCAGAACTGCACTATGACCATGGCAAATATGCCTTACATCACTGAGCATATGAAAAGACATGCTCTGCTATGGTTTACAGAAGAGAGCTGTTTGGGTGATAACACTGTTTAAACATTAAAAAAAAAATTATAGTAGAATCGATTATCTGAACTAATTGGGACCCAGGGTGGGTCTATATTAAATTCTCAAAAGCCAACAATGTAGAATCTGACATTGTCGACCCGAGAATAGCGAAAGTACAGAACATCGAGTGGGTAAACAGAAATCTCCATAAGGGGAGATTTCCATTTACTTCAATGTAGTGTGGTCTCGGAGTTGGTATATTTAAGTAGCGGGTGGTGTGGGGGGTGCAGCCCCCCATGTGGGGGGTGCAGGGGAGCTTGCCCCCCTGCCTACACTCTTTAGGTTTTTTTTTGTTGGTTTTTATTTTTTTTTATGAACATTCAAACATTTAACAGTACGATCACTAAAGGCTGAGCTTTAGTGATTCGAAATGTTAAATGTTTGATGTTCTAATATAGACCCACCTAGGGTAGTTTGGATAATCAAACATACATTGAACCAGATAAAAAAACTTCTAAAATCTTATTTTTTCTGCATGCAGGAAATACACTTTTCATCCATTCAGTGATTTCAGTGGAGAATAAAGAATATTTTTCACACCCAAGCAGGCTACAAGCCCAAAAAACACTCACAAGCAGATATGTATTATGTTAACATATTAGACTTATGATTTTTCCTACCCAAAAACTTTCAAAGGCTGCATACATATAATTGATGTTTCAGATAATCGATTATCCACTGTAACAAGATGTGACCATGATGTACATTGTCTATACATATCTACATATCAATCTTTTGATTTCTGTGACTGTACAAAACAAAAGACAAATAAAAAGAATTAGTTGTAAAGAAAGACGTTGACGTCACCAGCCCTATAACTCCAGTGATCTCATTTCATGCACTGAACAGCTAATTCTAGGAAAGGGCAGAGAGTTGCATTTATCCTGAAAGTTAATGTTTGCTCTTTCAGTGAGAATTTAATTTTAGCAGTGATATAACTGGCCTTTACCTTCATTTATGGCAATATATTTAACATATCTCATTCTAAAATGTAATGATTCTGAAGTGTTTAAAGGAAACATGGTTTACCTTCTCATTGTACTGCATGCCATATCTAAACATGTAATATTTTAGTCATGACTTTTTATGTCTTTTTGCCTTGCATTTGAGCAGTGCAGATATTTTCTTTCTGCACCATCGACTATGATGCCCATAATTATGATTTTCATAGTGTTGCGTTTGAGGAAGGAGATTTGTGAAATGCTGCTTGCAGCATGAATAAGTTAAGTTAATCTCAGTGTAGCTCCTTTTGTACTGTATTAGAGCTTTGCAGTAACACTTCTAGGCATTCATTGTTTAACAAATACTCCTCCTCGGGTGCTCTCAGCTTTCTCCTTTATGAAGAGACTAAGGAAACTTATTAGACAGAAAATCCTATGTTGTCCAATACTGTTATCAATGTTTCTTTAGTATGGTAGCTTTGCTATCAAAATGATACAGAAAAGTGTATGACATCTTTAACTAAAGCATGAGTTAAACAGAATCACAGCATTTTCTGAACTGAGTACAATTTACAGAACCAAGGCAAATTTTGTCTTATCAAGGAAGTGTTTTTCAATTATTTCTTTATTTTACATGGCATTAATTTACTACCGTAACATCAAACATCTGTTCCAGTATTTCACTAGCTGCTGTGGAGACAGTGGAGCTTGTTCATTTTGGAACTTCACAGATGGTAATATCCTAAAATAATAAGATGCCAGTGTATATAAAATAGCTTTTAGGTACACACAATCTGCCTATTTGCATACCTTCTCTATTAGCTGTACATTATTCTCAACCAACTGCTTATTTCCTGTTTTTTTCATCCAGCATAAAATAACACAGTACGTGTCCTTTGTTGTGAATTTCTTCATCTTCACGGGTCTCTTCATGAGGGTTGCTCCATTATTCTAAAAAAATACAATATCTCCTTTCCAAAACACTGTTCTTTATCTCTTCAAATTGTGTCATCTTATTCTCATAGAATTTTCTTTTAAACAGCATACTACTTTCCTGGACTCCATCTTATCTCCCTATGCCTTCTTTTTTCATGCCTGTCCATCATGAGTTCAGATGTCATTCACCAGACTCTAATGGGCTCCATGCCAACCACTAAGCTATGAATCCAATATGTATTAAAGCACATCCTAAGAAGCTCAGTGTAATACCATTTTGCACCCCTTCCCATCTGAGGGTTCTGCTGCTACAGCATACATCTATGTGTATATTACTACTGAGGTGCAACCATTTCCAAGCTAATGTGATTAAAGATCAGAGATGTGCATTCTACTGTGCTCAAACTCAAACTAATGATCAGCAGGAAGCAGTTTACAAACAGTCAGCGTGTAACTATATGCAATTACTACAAACAGTCAGCGTGTAACTACATGCAATTACTACAGCTTCTGTTTCAGACCACACATCACTTTGTTGCCTTCGTCTGTACTGCCTCTCTCTGGTGAAACTGAGGCCTTCAAAACTGCACCCAATACTTGTGACGGATTCTTCCCCCGTAACTATACAATTGGACAATAACTTGTTCATCTTTCTTGCTCAATTCCTCTTCCCAAGTATACCAGAATTCAGCATGCTTTGCTTGTTCACTTAATTTTAGAACAGTGGACTGAAGTATATATGAATCCCTTTGAATTTACATTGCAGGTAATGTTTCCATTTCATCTGAGCTTCTTTTGTGGGTGTATTGCTCTACAGATATACAACCTAGCCTTTTTGTAATTAATTTAAGTTGCTATATTGTAGAGGCCATATTGCTGCAGTCTATGTCCCAGACTTTGTATATCATGCTGTCTGAGTCACCAGCATGAGTTACTTTTCCTATCAAATCATCAGAAGTCTGTTAATAGGACATTGGCCAGGAAATTGCCAAAATGCTGAGGAGTTCACAGTGTAACTTCCTTCTACGACCTCCATTATAACCTTTTGCTTTCACTTTTTCTTTTATACTCCCAGCATGTTATGTTCTTTTTGTGCTCTTTTCTATTGTACTCTGTCTCTGTTTTCAGATTTCATTCTCCTTAGGGTTTCATATTAGGGCTGTTGTGCTAAATACAATTGCTTAGTCTTTCTTCTGTCATTATCAGTCAGCTAAGGAACGCATAGTGGTGCCTCTTTGGACCTCTTCAAGAGGAACCTTGACGATTGGATGGGAGAAAGGAAATTCACCCCAGGGATCACATCAGTCGCCCTGCTAGACAGGGGTCCAGGAAAGTAAATAATGTGGGAAGAAATAGCCAGGGAATTGTTATGGCTAGGCTTGTATAGGCCCTAGGGCTGATAGCCTAGTACCAACCTATGAACCTATGAACCTATGAACCTAGGACCCTTGTGACCATGTACAGTTATTTCTGCTGTAGAGAGTCAAAGGCTGCTTTCTCAACTACAGTACTAAAGAGATGTCCATGGGACATGTAACATTTTAGTGCATAGGTATCTACTATATCTGCTCTGTGTTTGCATCAAAGAACAGAGGATCCTTCTCTGAGTTTGGAAAAAAATGATCCTAAATGTTTTGTAAAGATGAGACTGATGACTTTGCAAGCAAATGAATGTTACAGATCAGTCCGCCTAAAACATTTAAGTTTACACCTGAAACAGTGAAATATGGAACACCATGGTTATCAATGAACTGAATGAATTCGTACATTCTTGTACTGGACCAACCATGATCCAGAATATATTCACTTACAGAAACAGATCCACAATAAGAAAAAAAAAACAAAAAAAACCCACTAATTTCCAAAATGACGGTCTGGAAACTCACCTGGGTTTTTTTTAAGATTCATTTACAAGCTCTTATCCCCAAATAAAAAATGCCCAACAGCATCCAGCAGTCTGCCCTGGTTTACATATACATACACTAATGATAAGACTGACAGACTGACAGACTGACAGTGAGTGAGTCAGTGAGTGAGCTATGGCAATAATCCTTTATTTTGTGCACTCAAGTTTATTTTTTGTGATTAGTAAGGAAGTAGATCATTCTGGTTTGCAGAAGGAGCCAGCTACTCACTTGGTGACAGCAGGCTTATGGTGGAAGACACTATTCATGCCAAAGAACAATGTATCGATAAGTATCATCCCATTTTATATATTATTACTTGAAAGCACTACAATGCTATTAGTGGTAGAAGAAAACTACCATTTTTTTTCTTTTTATCATGTCTCAGTCTTCTGCGGAACACAAATTTCCCTCTAGGCCAGTAAGAAACTATTACCGACTTTTATTTTATTGTAACTCTAAATGACCAGATGGGGCAGGCATTCTGACATAACTTTTTTTGTTTTAATAAGCCTTCTCTTTCTCAGACTGCCAGATAAGATTATGGAAGATGAGTCTGAAGTGGTCGGCTTTTCCTGCAGAATCATATCTATATTTGGTTAGAATGGCAGCTTGCAGACTTATGGCTTACTTTCAATATATCTGGTAATAGTGTCACATTAGTGATTCTCAACTATATAATTTCTTCGCTCAATTTACTGATCCTGTAATAGTCATTCTTTTAAGAGAAGAAAGTGCTTCTGTTAAAGTACTTTTTATATGAACAGTGAATATTGTTACACCCATGGTTCCTACTATTAAGAACCATAACATTTCACATAATTTTATTATTAACCACTCACTCACCTGTACTATTAGAGCTGGTTTCTAATGTTACAGTAAGCTGACAAAAGCAGAAATTTAGTTTTAGTGCCCAAGTGGGAAGCTGTTTACACCTTGCAATGAAGGCTTTTTATAAGCAAGAAATATTAATCTGATGGGACCATATTATGTGAGAGCTATGCAGAAAAACTGCAACTGAAATGAAAGAAGCATAAAATGTCATGCAAACGTAAGTTATGTCCTGAGGAAACAACACGGCAGAAATCCTAAATGAGGTGAGGACCAGGTAAATCATGCTTCACATGTGGCAGGACAGGAATGATGTTATAGGGAGGAAAATACACACTGGGATAAAAAAGGGTATAGGATGCAGTTATCCTTTAAGTTGTGCTTCACTGGTCCTGCATTTTTTAAGTCCTTACATCTATAGTTCACTTGACCAAAACGTCAGGCATATCTAAACAATAAACCAGCAGGCAGAGCCTGGTTGAAGATACTTAAGAGTCTGCTATTGCAGGTTATAGTGATTTCCTATATTATGGATATGTCTAGGGGCCATGAGGATAACACACTGTCAAAGCTATGCAGTGGTGCAAATTAAAAAAAACAACAGCAGATCTAAGGATGCAGAACCAGTGAAGCACAACTTATAGGATTGTTGCATCCTGCTTTCACAGAAAATGAATCATAATATTAATATGAAAACTGATGGCAATGTAATAGATTCAAATGGGGAAATTTTATCAAAAGTGAGCAGATTTATATAGATATTTCAAACAAAAGCCACTGGTTATTACCATGTGTAAAGCATCTTAATTACTTTTCAAATTAACATTCTACAGAAAACTTTTAATTACGCTAGAGACTGATATCTCACAGTTTATGTGGGATTGTATCCTTTTATCAATGAAAAGACTGCACACAACATGCACATGCTATTACAAGATACTATAGTTTGACTTATTTCATTTTAAGATAATTAAAGTCTGCATAACATTACAGGGCACAAAAGTTAAGTTACAGACCACTGAAAGCTGCTTATACATAAACGCTTGCTGATAACTTCATTATTAGCTCTTTCAATTAGCTCTGTCCCAGATTTATTTTATAACATACATTGGGTATCAGTTTGAATGAAATGCATGTAAATGTTATTTCTTTGTGTGTGTGTGTGTGTGTGTGTGTGTGTGTGTGTGTGTGTGTGTGTGTGTGTGTGTGAGTGTGCGTGTGTGTGTGTCTCAGCGTGTGTGTGTGTGTGTGTGTGTGTGTGTGTGTGTGTGTGTGGAGGGGTAAGGCAGCAGTACAGAGGATCCTGAGCAGTGTTTTGTTTGGGAGGAAAATGCCTGACAGTCCCTTGACTAAGGTGAGGCTAGCTTAGTTTAAGCATCTGAGGTCTCTTCACCTTTTGAGTGAAAGATGGTTTCCTCCATGCAGTTCAGAATCATTTGAATGGGTTATTTTTAAACAGCTGTGCATTTCACATACTTGCTTTTCATCCACTACCATTCTTTTACAAGTTATTTAGCGTTTCGTCTTTAATGTTAGACAATAGCCCTATATGCATAAATTAAAGATGAGCATGCATGGTTATTCTTAATATGACACTCATCATTTCATTTCTCTTCATCCATTTCTAAGATATAGATAGGAGCCTTGTTTCTTTTAACAATGGAAAGCACTTAAACATTTGTGAGGAAAAAGTAAAAGAAAAGCAAACAGGAAATGTCATTCAAGTGCAATGGAAAAGAGAACTATAATGTAGAGAGCACCTCTTTGAAGGATCTGAGGCACACCTCAGAACATTATCGAAAAACAAATGATTCAAGCTAATGGTTGGTTTCTTAGTAACATTCATGGATATGGAAAGGATCACAAGGAATTAAAGAGAATGGTTTAGGAGAAAAAGTCAAATTCAAATTAATGGATTGCAAATTTGATAAAGAAAAATGACCATTTGTGATATGGAATTGGGATAATGCAACAGCAGAGATACATTCAATAGCTAGGCAACTGTGTAGCAAGAAATGATGACTGCTCTCTGTTTTACTCCAAGCTGACTTTCCTTGTCACAGGTAATAATTCTGAGACCAGCATGAGCAAACTGGGCCTTGGTTTCTGGTACTAAAGGTACCAACTCCTGTGGATGCAACATATGACTCTGATTGTTTAGTGCGCTATCGAATGTGCAGCATAAGGGACTTGGCAACAAATATGTCATGATGGAACATGGAAGCCACAGAATCCATGAGTGTGGACAAACAGACATATAGACAGGCATACAGCATTGTCCTGATATAATATGGCAGCTAGAAGTAGTGAGTCTTGAAGACTACTACATAATGTAGAAAAAACATTGCCCTGAACTCTGTTTTATTTTACTTTAACTATGTGAAATCCTCAAATCTGTATAACTTTGTGATGAGCCTAGTGCAATGTGCATAGTAATGGCTAATCTGAGGCCAGATTCGATCCACTGCCTCTCTAATTGGCAGCATTATCAGACGTAGATAGCAGTACTGCAGCTGAAGGTTTAACAGTAACATCAGGGTTAGATTCAGTGGCTGAAGGCAGTGCTAAACAGAACAATGGAATAAAAATTTTCATTACAGTCTCAGAGAATTCCTTGTTGCACGCAGACAAGTGACTCTTTGGTACAGGCACTTTTTCTTGCAGCTTTAACAAATTGCTTACTTTCATACATCTCAACATCTTAGAGCAAGCAATCTGGGCAAAGCCATAAATAATGGGGGGACAAAGACCCCAAAACAGGGACAATTTTAAAATATTGCTCTTACAAATTTAAAAAGGTTATATAATAACAGGTTTTGCACAAGCATGAATTTTCTGAAGGGTATGAAGTCTGAAACTCAAATGCCTGTCGTTATTTTCTGACTTCAATCCTCAATAATTTACAAATGTGGACATTGTGTGAAAATGTGGACAGTTCAGAGGTATGCTTATTTTCTTCTCCACACCTGCAAGCCTTCTACTGAATGATACTCGATTTGGGTGCTGAGCAATTGCATTTGCCTGGATTTGTGATTTCCGGTGAAAACTCTGCTCAGTCCTTTATATTCCACTCTTTTGGCAATAAATAACTTTTGCCACCCGGTTTCAGAACAGTTTCTGCTCTGATTGTTTCCTCCAGAGATGCTTTGCTGTTGACAATTTATTACCAGGCACTAGTAAAGAAAACGAAGCAAAGAACTTTGCTCTGAACATTCTTCACAGAAACAACCCCATTGCCTATGGCTGTGTTTCTGTTTTAAAATAATGATAAGTAACTGCCCTGTGATGTGATTAGATCCATTACATTTTTTACAATATTTTTACTGTTTGAATCACATGCACAGCATGTCCCTGAAGCTGTGGATACCTCATACTTGATGTGAAGTGCTCAAACTCCCAGCCTTTGGCAACATTTTTGAACTCTTGTTAAAAAGCGAACTCTTGTAAGTCAATGTCTAACATGATGTGCTTTGTTATCATGTCTCACCAAAGTAAGTGTGTGGACATTAACCACTGAATTTGCTGTGCTTCCCTTAAGCTCCATGACTTTTGTATATTTGGAATAGTAATTCATGGTGACATGAAAATTGAAGTTATTGAACTGGAATGTCAGCTCCAATTTTTAACTATAGCAATGCTAGAAGTTCACATGGGTTTAACTCATCCTTCAATGTTTGATTCTTGTACACATTACAAAAACTGCAGTCTTGTACATTTTGTTCCAGCTGCACTGCTGTATTGGGGCAACACATACAGTTTCTGTCTTTTTCTGTATATTATTACATATCAAAGTGAGCTTCATGCATTTTTAGCAGCATTTAGTTTCTTAACTTAAGTAGAAATGTTTTCCCGGACATTGAACCATTTCACACAGAGCTAATCGGAGGAGGGGCACCAAGCAAAATGCTGATCTGTGATATATAACATTAAGTATCCTGCTTTTTTGCTTATTTATACTATATATTGCTTATTCTAGATATTTATAGCACTTTTATTGTCTGCTGCATACTTTTTACTGTATTTTATAGCTATAAACTAATCAGCATGGTTGTACTAAAAATTGTCTGCCCCGTAGTGTTTTCTGCCTTAGTAGTGTAGCAAGTAGCTGTAGCATTGTTCATATTCAGGATTGTGTTTCTGGGCCTAGTTGTTTGTTTGCAGAGGCTGTGTGTTTGAGCACATTTTCCAGGCCATCTTGGTTTAGCAAAAGCCATTTTACACTTCAGTGAGAGTATAGTGTTTATGGTCATTGGCTGATTGGGGTTACCTGGACTACGGCTTGGAGTAAGCACCTCATTGCTTCTTTTGAGTTTTTTTTTAAGTTGTTTCAGGTTTCAACCTTCTGTTACTTAAGAAGTTACCATGTGATTGTTTCTGCCATTTCATACAGAGCTAATTAGAGGAGGGGCACTGAGTAAAACTCTGATATATGATATATAACATTAAGTATCCTGTTTTTGCTTAATTTTACTAGTTATTGCATATTCCAGATATTTATAGCACTTTTATTGTCTGCTGCATACTTTTTACTGTATTTTATAGCTATAAACTAATCTGCACTGTTGTACTAAAATTGTCTGCCTCACAGGGCCTGATAAATAAGCTTTTTACTGACACACTGTTTGTAAATCTTTTCTAGCAAGTTTCACTGTGTGTAAGATATTAACTGGAAATTTTCTCCATTTGTTAAACATCTGTTTGTTGTTCTGATTTCCTGCCAAGGAGTGTATCATATAATTGATTTGTTTGCAGTTAAAATCATTCTCTAGAGTGTCCTTGCTCCTTTATCTGTTCAAAACTTTCATTTAAAGGCTCACTGCTGTTTTTCTGCTGTAATAAAATTTTTTGTAGTGTTTTCTGCCTAAGTAGTATAGGTAGTAGCTGTAGCATTGTTCGTATTCAGGATTGTGTTTCTGGGCCTAGTTGTTTGCTTGCAGAGGCTGTGTGTCTGAGCACATTTTCCAGGCCATCTTAGTTTATCAAAAGCCATTTTACACTTCAGTGAGCATATAGTGTTTATGGTCATTGGCTGATTGGGGTTACCTGGACTACGGCTTGGAGTAAGCACCTCATTGGTTCTTTCAAGTTTTTTTTAAAGTTGTTTCAGGTTTCAACCTTTGGTTACTTAAGAACTTACCATGTGATTGTTTCTGCCATTTTACACAGAGCTAATCGGAGGAGGGGCACTGAGTAAAACTCTGATCTGTGATATATAACATTAAGTATTCTGTTTTTTGCTTATTTTTACTAGTTATTGTGTATTCTAGATATCTATAGCACTTTTTAGTCTGCTACATACTTTTTACTGTATTTTATAGCTATAAACTAATCTGCACAGTTGTACTAAAATTGTCTGCCTCACAGGGCCTGATAAATAAGCTTTTTACTGACACACTGCTTTTAAATCTTTTCTAGCTAGTCTCCCTGTGTATAAGGTATTAACTGGAAAATTTCTCCATTTGTTAAACATCTGTTTGTTTGTTTGTTCTGATTTCCTGCCAAGGAGTGTATCATATAACTGATTTCCTTGCAGTTAAAAGTGTTTTCTGCCTTGGTAGTATAGTTAGTAGCTGTAGCATTGTCCATATTAAGGATTGTGTTTCTGGGCCTAGTTGTTTGTAAGGCAATCATAGTTATGAATTAAAAGTGAAATATAATTGTAATTCCAAAGTGGTGGTCTATTTAGCACACTGTAATTCATGCACCGCATTTTACATAGGAAAAACAGAGAGAAAGATTAGTTAAAGAATTTATGAGCGTGAGTATGCCATAAAAAAATATAACCTAACCAATGCCTTATCTAAACACATCATAGATCACCCGAGTCATAGGTTTTATTTTATGATCATTGACCATGTAACCATAGATGATGATAAAAAGCCATAGGGACTGCAGTTAGAATTAAAAGAATTAAAATGACATCTTCAGTTGCAAGCAGATTCATGGCCAGGTATAAATGAACATACTTCAATCTCAGCAGTATTGAAGTTAAAAGACCTACAGAGAAGGAAATTATAAGGTCAAGTAGTAAGGTTTTGGAGAATAATAACATGCATTAGTGTAATATACGGAAGGAATTAGAATATATGTATTCTTTTTTTTAAGATATATGGAGTTGTATTTGTATTGGTATTGGTATTTGCATCTTTATTTTATCATTCTTTATATAGTTGTAAAATATGCAAAAAATATATATGTTATTTATCTAGAATGATGGCAGAGATGGAACCCTATAGTTTTATTAGTAGTGATGACTGGTCTATTTAAATGTTATATATATATATATATATATATATATATATATATATATATATATATATGTAGTACATGGAAGTATTGCTTTAATGAATTATTTTAACCAATAAGAGGATTTTATGTGTTATTTAAGGAAGTGATATATTGTATTTGATGTCTGAAGAAGTGTAATATTGGATTAAATGAAAGCGCTAACCATTTTGGCTCATATGAGTTTCTTGCATTTTGTTGCATTCTGTTGGACGTATATATTTGGCTACTGAGAGACTGGTCTACAGTGTTTTGTGTGTTCTGATAGTTTGTTTTCATTTTTCATTATTTCAATACCAGTAGATTGCCAGGCACCCAGTATTACTGCTGCACAGGTTAAATCAGCACTGTCCAAGGCCAAGAATACAGCTTCTATGGGGCCTCACAATATTTCTGGCTGTATTCTACATGAACTACAGAGTGAACTGATACCTCACCTGTGTGCCCTGTTCAGTCACAGCCTCACCTCAGGCTTTGTCCCTACCGAATGGCACACTGCTACAGTCATCCCTCTCCACAAAGGAGGAGTGACTACAGACCCTGGGAACTATCGCCCCATTAGCCTGATGAGTCTGATATGCAAAGCTATGGAACACATCATCATGGACCTAATAAACAAGGGTATAGTGAATCTCCAAACTCTGGATCCCACACAGTTTGGTTTTGTGAAGGGTAGATCATGCCTGCTCAACTTGGTCAACTTCTTTGAGTCAGTCATCAGAGTTGTGGATGAAGGCAAGGTGGTTTATACAGCCTACCTTGATCTGGCCAAACCTTTTGATACCATTCCCCACTCAGGAATCATAGAAAAACTCACTAAGCTAGGCATCAACCCCTATATCACTAGGTGGGTTGCAAACTGGCTCACAGGTAGAACCCACAATGTGAAAGTAGCTGACTCCAAGTCAGACTGCTGACCAGTCATGAGTAGAGTCTCATGGGGTTCGGTCCTGGGTCCTCTCCTGTTTGGTATCTACTTCTCTGAAGTCCAGGCCAACACGAAGGGACTCTGGCTGACAAGGTTCACAGACGATTGCAAGTTGGGAGCTATTATTAAATCCCCAAGTGATGTTGACATCTTACAGAAAGGCCACACTGAGACCAACAACTGATGTCAGAACCATGGCCTTAAGCTCAATGCCAAAAAATGTGTCGTCATCCCCTTCGGGAAAAACCCGGTTCCCATGAATTACCACATAGATAGTAGTCCACTGAACACAGAAGGCATTATAATAGATCTGAGAACACAGGTTGACAGCAACCTCTCTTTTGACCACCACATTGTCACTGTGGTCAGAAAGTTCTTCTATGTGGCACATCTCATTACTACTGGTTTTGCATCCAGGAAGAAAGAAGTCATTGTCTCCTTCTAGTCTTCCCTCATTAGGCCAATCATTGAGTACAATGCCCCATTTGGCATGTACCTCACTAAACACCTGCAACAACTGGAGAGGCTGCAAATGTACCTCACAAAGAGGATCCTGGGCCTTAAACATTTGTCCTATATGGACAGACTCAAAAAACTCCAACTATTCTCTTTCTCATATCACCTACTTAGAGGCAATCTCTGCTTGACTTACAAAGCCATGTCTGACCCAGCTCTGTTAGAAATGATACATCTAAAGAAATCCCAATTCCTCTGCACCACACACTCCAGAGACCTCAACCTCATTACCACAATCAACAGAACATCTGGGAGGAACAGGTTCATAACCCAGAGACTACCCATGCTATGGACTTCCCATACATGTCAAGCAGAGCACCTCACTGGCCCTCTTCAAGAGAAATCTTGATGAGTGGATGGGAAATAAGAAAATTCACCCCAGGGATCACTCCAGTGGGTTTACTCGACAGAGGCACTGGGAACTAAGGTCAGGTGGCTCAAAGCCAGGGTAATCCTATGGGCTAGGCTTGTAAAGGCTCCAGGGCCATTAGCCTAGCACACCTATGACCCTATGAACCTATAAGCCCTTGTAAAAAAGGACAATAAGAATTACTATGTAAACATTCAAAACACTTGTAAGAGTAATCCAAAAACTTTCTGGTTTGCCATTAACAACCTCCTTCACCCTGGCAGAAAATCTCAACCTAGTCCCATGTTAAATGATAGTGATAGCTCTGTAACAAAGTCCTGTAACTGTGACTCTATCAACATAGCAACCACACTAGGTAGCACCACAGGTTGTCATCCATGCTATGATAAACCTGAAAATCCACCTCAATCAATCACCTTTACATTAAAAACCATCCCTACTGCAGTCATCAAAAAAAATCCTGTTTTAAACTGAAGTCAACTACTTTAGCAGCTGATGATCTGACAGGAGAGTACATCAAAACAGCAGTTAAGGTCTTACCATTTAAAGCAGCAGCTATGGCCTTAGCATTCAAAGAAGCAGCTATGGTCTTACGATTTAAAGCAGCAGCTACGGCCTTACCATTTAAAGCAGCAGCTACGGCCTTAGCATTCAAAGCAGCAGGTATGGCCTTAGTATTCAAAGCAGCAGCTATGGCCTTAGCATTCAAAGCAGCAGCTACAGCCTTAGCATTCAAAGAAGCAGCTACGGCCTTAGCATTCAAAGCAGCAGTTACGGCCTTAGCATTCAAAGCAGCAGCTACGGTCTTACCATTTAAAGCAGCAGCTACGGTCTTACCATTTAAAGCAGCAGCTACAGCCTTAGCATTCAAAGAAGCAGCTACAGCCTTGGCATTCAAAGCAGCAGCTATGGCCTTAGCATTCAAAGAAGCAGCTACGGTCTTACCATTTAAAGCAGCAGCTACGGCCTTAGCATTCAAAGAAGCAGCTATGGCCTTAGCATTCAAAGCAGCAGCTATGGCCTTAGCATTCAAAGAAGCAGCTATGGCCTTAGCATTCAAAGCAGCAGCTACGGCCTTAGCATTCAAAGCAGCAGCTATGGCCTTAGCATTCAAAGCAGCAGCTACGGTCTTACCATTTAAAACAGCAGCTACGGCCGTAGCATTCAAAGCAGCAGCTACAGCCTTAGCATTCAAAGCAGCAGCTACGGCCTTAGCATTCAAAGCAGCAGCTATGGCCTTAGCATTCAAAGCAGCAGCTACGGTCTTACCATTTAAAGCAGCAGCTAAGGCCTTAGCATTCAAAGCAGCAGCTACAGCCTTAGCATTCAAAGCAGCAGCTACGGCCTTAACATTCAAAGCAGCAGCTAAGGCCTTAGCATTCAAAGCAGCAGCTACGGTCTTACCATTTAAAGCAGCAACTAAGGCCTTAGCATTCAAAATAGCAGCTACGGCCTTAGCATTTAAAGCAGCAGCTACAGCCTTAGCATTTAAAGCAGCAGCTACTGCCTTAGCATTCAAAGAAGCAGCTACGGCCTTAGCATTCAAAGCAGCAGCTACAGCCTTAGCATTCAAAGCAGCAGCTACGGTCTTACCATTTAAAGCAGCAGCTACGGCCTTAGCATTCAAAGCAGCAGCTACGGCCTTAGCATTCAAAGCAGCAGCTACGGTCTTACCATTTAAAGCAGCAGCTACGGCCTTAGCATTCAAAGCAGCAGCTATGGCCTTACCATTTAAAGCAGCAGCTACGGTCTTACCATTTAAAGCAGCAGCTATGGCCTTAGCATTTAAAGCGGCAGCTAAAGCATTAGCATTTCCAGTCTTTATCACCATAAACCAATCCATTACCTAGTTATATGTTCCTGAAATATGGAAACAGTCATACATCCTGCCAACACATAAGGGATGAAACTCAGCTGATCTATGTAACTACCAACTCATGGCTATACATCCTGATCTCTCAGAAATCCTGGAGCATTGTCAATAGCACAGAGAACAGGAATACATCAAACAAACAATTCAAAATGTACAATATGTATTTAATATATATCTAAATAAAACTATGTTTGCTTTTCAAGACTTATTTCTAGTATTAAGTCCTGGTGATGAATCAGCTCTTAAGTAGTTGATCCACTTATATTCAGCAAGTTCAGTCTTATTAAACAGATCCCAGATTCATCAGTAACGAGCGGTGTGCCTCAGGGCTCTGAGCTGGGGCCCCTCCTGTTTGGCATATACTTCTCAGAAGTACAGGCAAGCACTGAAGGGCTGTGGCTGACCAAGTTTGCGGATGACTGCAAACTGGGTGCTATAATAGAGTCTCCGGCCGACATGGATATCCTCCAGAAGGGCCTTAATGAGACTGATGCATGGTGTTAAAGCCATGGTCCCAAGCTAAATGCTAAAAAATGCATAGCAATCCCCTTTGGAAAAAACAGACTACCCATGAACTACCACATAGGAGGTAACCCCCTGATATCTGAAGAAGTAATAAGGGATCTAGGGACCCAAGTAGATAGTCAGCTTTCCTTTGATAACCATGTTTCCAAGGTGGTTAGAAAATCCTTCTATGTGACCCATCTGATCATGAAAGGGTTCACATCAAGATCTAAGGATGTAGTGGTGCCCCTCTACTCTTCCCTCATCAGACCCATTATTGAGTACAATGCACCAATTGGAATGTACCTGGCCAGGCATCTCCAGCAGCTGGAGAGACCACAGAGGTACCTCACTAAGAGGATTACTGGCCTCAAACAGTTGCCCTATGTAGCACGAGTGAAAAAACTATGGCTTTTCTCTGTTGCATACCACCTTCTCAGAGGCGATCTCTGTCTAATATACAGTGCCATGTCCAACCCAGAACTGTTGAACATGCTCCATCTTAGCAAAACCAAATCTACTCAAGCTACATGCTCTAGGGATATAAACCTCAGCACAACAATGAATAGAACATGCTGGAGGGATAGATTCCCTTCGCAAAGACTTCCCTTGCTATGGAACAAGGTCCCGATCTACATAAGACAGAGGCCCTCACTATCACTCTTCAAGAGGAACCTTGACGAGTGGATGGGTAACAGAAAGATCACACCAGGGATCGTACCAACAGCTCTACTAGATAGGGGCCAAGGGTACTAGCTGTTAGATCAAGGGCCTAGGGAACTAACCAAAGGGGTGGTGAATACCGCACAACATGGTTGGGCTAATATATGCCTTCAGGCAGATAGCCCAGTGCCTACCTATGAACTTATGAACCTATCAACAGGACTTAATACTAGAAAGAGTATTAAACCAGTCTTGAAAAGCAAACATACTTTTATTAAATGATGAAATCCAGGTTGTGATATACTTCGTATAATTTGTATATATTGTATATTTTGTATTGTTTGTTCGATGTATTCCTGTTATCTGGGTTATCGATACTCATGATATTTATAGCTAGGACTATGAAGTTTAACTTCCAGGCACTTTCATTTTTTTAATTGCTCTATTATATCATGTGATGAATGTATACCTTTTGAAAGGCTGGCTTATTAAATATAAAGTGTTAATAGAGTGTTAATTAACTTTTTTATACATTGAGAAAGTCTATGTGACTTGAAAGCTTTGCTTTTATATTAAAGGCGTTTTTACTCTTGAGACATTTGGACCTCTGGTTTTCTCGTTTTGTTGTATCCTATCACCATTATGATTCTATTTGACTGCCTCGTTAGTTTTTTGTCTTGCTTTACATTGTTGCTATGTTAGAACCTATGACATTAATACTACTTTGGAATCCATTACATCGTTACTACTTTGGAACCTATGATATTACTATTACTTTGAGATGTGTTATATTATTACTACTTTATAACCTATGACATTACTACTGCTTAGGAACCTGTTACATTGTTACTTCTTTGGAACTGATGACATTGCTACTAGTTTGGAACCTATTACTTTGTTACTACTTTGGAACCTGTGACATTACTACTACTTCTTTGGAGCCTGTGACATTGTTACTACTTTGGAACCTATGATATAGTTACTGCTTTGGAGCCTGACACATTGTTACTACGTTGGAACATATGACATTGCTACTACTTTGGAACCTGTTACATGACATTACTACTACTTTGGCACCTGTTACATTGCTACTATGTTGGAACCTAAGACATTCCTACTACTTTGGAATCTGTTATAATGTTACTTCTTTTGAACTTATGACATTGCTACTATTTTGGAACCTGTTACATTGTTCCTACTTTGGAACCTGTTATATTGTTACCACATTGGAACCTATGGCATTGCTACTACTTTGGAACCTATGACATTACTACTGTTTTGGAATCTGTTACATCAATACTACGTTGGAATCTATGACACTGCTACTACTTTGGAACCTATAGCATCAATTCTACTTTGGAACCTGTTACATTGTTACATCTTTGGAACTCATGACATTGTTGCTACTTTGGAACCTGTTACATTGTTACTACTTTGGAATCCATGACATTACTAGTACTTTGAAACCTGTTACATTGTTATTTCTTTGAAATCCATGGCATTGCTACTACTCTGGAACCTGTTACATCATTACTTCTTTGGAACCTATGACAATGATATTACTTTGGAACTTGTTACATTGATACTATTTTGGAACCTATGATATTGCTACTACTTTGTAACCTATGACATTACTCAAACATTAAGCTGATTTTGACATTTACTGACTGATTTGTCCTGTAATATGTTTAACTCTCTGTAAGTTGTCTATGTAAGGTGTTTTTTTTTGTATGTTACTATGAAATATGTTATCCGACATACCTTTTGCCTAATTATCATGATAATAAAACAACAAAAACAGATAGAAACTGAGGCAGCAGATCTCAAAATAATCACGTGTATTAATAAATAATAAATAAAATAGCTACATATAATATTAATAATTTTAATAAATTTGATTATTTTGAGATCTGCTGCCTCAGTTCCCATCTGTTTTTGTTGTTTTATTAGTTTATTGTTTGTAGTTTTGGTTTTACTAAATACCATGCTATCTCAGCTATAATGTAGATATAAACATTTTATGTTTTTGCAGCATTTCTCCCCTGAAATGTGTGTCATGTTATTTTTTTTTTTAAATACCCTGCAAAAACGTATGGTCACACTACACTGAAGAGTTTCCTACAGATATAGTCATACAATTTTAGACATTCAAACTCTATTGAAACTACCTCTGTGCAGATATCTCAGCTGTTTATCTGTAAATTCTCTTGATACAATGGCAAAAGGTTCACCCTGTTGCAGTAACACACCTCCACTCCTACCCTTTCCTAGCTTGTACCCACTTGTAATAAAGTTGATAAAATGTTACATCAAAATAATTTAGTTTTGTTGCAGTAGTTATTAGATTTTTTACCAATTCAAAGCTTTTAGCATGATCCTATAGCCAACTGCATACCACTTCATTCTCTAACAAACATTTTAGAGGTACAGTTATGTCTGTACCTCTGAAAAGACAGCTATTGTACCATCCTCAGGAATCACATTACTAGAGGTTTATCTATAGGAGTTTGCATGTATACTATTGCATGTACTTTCTCAGGATCTAGGAACAACCCATTTCCAGGAAGCAGGCTATGTAATTTAAAAATAAAATACCAACCTGTATCTTGCCTTCTAACCATTTGCTTGCCTTTTAACTCAGAAGACTAGTGATTAGAATGTAATTTATATTATTAACAATACCTTCATTTTCATGAGTAACATCAGCCATTGCATGCTGAAAAGCAACTGCTGCTGACAAAATTCCAAAATGCAGGCTGAGAAATCAATATTTATCTAAGGAATATTTCATGTAGCCAACTTTGAGCATGTGCCCTGCAGATTAACTTGTCAAATTCTTTGATCTGCATGCATTACTGAAAAGACCTTAGCATGGACTGGACATAGTGCCAATTATTTATTTAATGCTTAGTAAAGGGTATTTTTCTCTCTGAATTCATTTGTTGGCATCCCACGTGTCTAATACAAATCATTGTACTCCCCTGTCTAACTACATCACCATACTGCTGACCCAGTCATTAAGTTCTGTCTGTCAATCACATGAAGTGAGTCCATATATTTAAAGAACAACAATAGGATTCTATTATTAAATGCTCAACTTCTCTGTCCTTTTTCTCACTATTTATTGTCCCTGATATGAATAAACAACAGCATAGCATTTAAAATATTTTAGATCAACTGTTTCTCTCCACTAGAACAGTACCTTACTGTACTGTTGTGGTTTTACTTTCAAAAAACTTTTATCCCACCCTGGAAATGTCTCCAATTCATTTATGTCATCAAGGCCACTGAATACAGGTAGTTTTCTGGCCAATTCCCTCCACTAACTGACATCACCATGACCATTCTAAAAACGCACCCATGTTGTGATGTCACAGCTAGCTGGCCCTTCCCCTACCCATACAGAAAGTAAAGGCTAGAACAAGGAAACAGTACATGAGTCAAGTCTCATGCTGTAAGCTGTCACTCACAGCAAGTAGCAGCTCAAATTACCCTTAGCACTTTGACAGCTAGGGAAGTTAGGTGTGAAGGGGGATGGGAGATGAGTCAAATTAGTACAATTCAGGCTTCACAAAAGACTGCAGTTAAGCCATTCTAAAAAGAAGCAGCAGTAAAAACTACTTTGAAAGTCTGTTCTGTGGCATTTGCACTGTTTTTGTTTCAGGTAGTCATTGAACGCCATGAAATGTTACTTAAAACTAACTGACTGAACAACAGTAGTGTATGTATATAAAGTCAATGCAGTGACAGGAGCTTTAGGAAGAAAGAGGCCTGTATGATGTAACTTTTTACAGACAAGCACTGCATTGTGGGATACCTAGAGGCAGACTAAACAATCAGAATTACTTCAAGATGCCAGACCCCATGTGGTCAGACCCAGAAATTATGTATAAAAATATTTAAAAACCTGTAAATAGTCCCAGAGTGGTGTTAAAATTTAGAAAACACCAACCCATGAGAATATAAACATGTTTTTTTGAGTCTGTGGGTGCGGTTCTCCTTTAAGCAGTGTCTGCAGCAGGTACTCTGCAGACAACATGTATACCTGGTACTGCTTCTATACATAATTTAATATGATACTTTGTGTTCAAGCACCCCAGACTATCAAATAAATCAGGAAAAAAACTTTTAGGACATCGGCAGACTTCACTTTTGTTTCAGCACTCTGCACATTATGCATTTGGACTTGGAAATGGAGCATACACTGCAGATATTTTTTTTCTGATTTTTTTTTATTACAGAATGTAACTTATTTGGAGAATTCTGAAAGAACTGCTTTTTAACCCAATATGTTGCTTTATGAGCAGCAGGTACAATTCAACAATGCATTGGATGCTTGATAGCACTACCTAACCATTGCGGTCATTTCTATCAATGTTTAAACTGCCTTCTTACACATTTTCATAGAACTGCTTCATAGAAGCTGTGTGCCCTCTGCAGTAACTATAGGTTGCATCTCAGTGACTTCAAACTACATTTACACCAATACTTTTTAGCTTATGCCAGGAATATAACAATAGCATTCATGCAGTTTAGTGATATCCAAAATCTAGACTGTAACATTATATTAAACTCTGCTCCACTTTTGTTATATAACCTTAATTTTTGGTCCATACTGCTGGAAACTGTTTCTGCAGCACATCTGATCCACCAAAGTCAAGGTAAGCAAATGACTTTTGTAGGACAAAAATAATGAAGAGCAACTAAAAGCAAAGTACGGATTTCAATCACTGCAGCAGCTTCACAAAAACATAGCATCTGTACAAACTACCTGAAATAATAAAATAATAAATGCAAATTTATAACTTTGTCACCACTAAAAGAGCACTACCTGGGCTGCAGTCCATGCTTTATCTCTCCATGCCGCAAAACTGGTTATCGAATGAGAATAACCTCTCTAAAGATAGATGATTCAGTCTGCAGCTCTCTGAATAATGAAGAGCATGTCTGCCATTTTTAATAAAATAATCCACCAAAGGGTACTAATTAATATCTGATTTTAACTTTATTTTCAAGCAGTCATTACTAAACTTTACTATACTAAAACAAAGAGCAAAAAGGTCACACAGATAGCCAACTGGTTAAAAAACAAAAAAAGAAAAATCTAGCAAAGCTAGACTTCTAACTGTTTGAGAACTTAAACCTCTTGCATCAGCGGCCTCATAGGATTTATGCAAATCACCCCTTAAAGATATTTATTTTTATTTATTTTATTTTACATTTGTTGACTGGGCTAGTCTAGCTGGATACATGTCCATTTTCAGTAGAGGCCCAGGGAGTTAAGCTCCAAATATAGTAAAAATTACAAATTACAATGTTTAAAAACATGACTAAGTTCACAGGGAGATAGGCTCCAACATAGTAAAATTACAAGATACAACACTTAAGATGAATTAAGTTCAACTGCATAAAATAAATAATAGTGTTTGTAATACAAAATAAAAATTGTGTCTAAGAAGAAGAATGGTAGTATGGAGTATTTGCATAGGTTTGAGTTACAATGTAACAGGTACACTTAAAGTTCAATGATGTCATTTGTAAGTCATAGAAGGAAAAAAAGTGAAAAAGGTAGTAAAAGAAAAATACAAGGGCTAGAAAAAAGATAGGTTCTATAGATTAAAAAATAAGGGGAAAAGTATGGTTCGGTCAGGTTTAGAACAGGGACAAAGCCAATGAGTTTTTAGAAGTTCTTTGAGGTGTTTCTTGAAGTGAGAAGTAGATGAGAGAGCTGTGAGTGTCCTAGGAAGCTTGTTCCAGATTTTGCCTACAACGTTAGTAAAAAGTGAGTCCCCAGCTTTATTATTAGATTTGATATTGGAAATTAGTAACTTATTTGCTGAACGGAGTCTTGCAAGATTTTTATATGGGGAGATCAGGCTGGAGAGGATTGGGGTATGATTTGGGTGATAAAGAATTTTTTGTATGATCACCAGTTGATTATACAGCAGATGGTTATGTAGTTCTGACCAACCAAGTTGTTTAAGGTTGTGGCAGTGGTGGGTTCTAAAAGGGGTACTAGTGGCAAATCTTACTATATTGTTGTAACTAGTTTCAAGCTTGCTTAGATTGTGTTTAGATAGATTGGTGTATATAGCAGAAGCACAGAATAGGGTAGAAGTGAGGTGAGTCTGGGCCATGGTGGTTCTGGTTAGAGGTGTGAGGTAGGGTTTGATTCTATACAGGGAGCCTAGTTTTTTATTGACAGTTTGTATAGTATTGTTGATATGATCATCATAGCTGATGTTATTATCTATAGTGATACCCAGGAGACGTGTGGTAGTATCAGGGGAAATAGGAGTTCCATTGTTAGAGGTAATTGTGAAGTGGATCACTGGAGACTTTTGGGTGGGAGCAAAAAGCAACAATTTAGTTTTTGGGGGTTTAGGAGGAGGCAATGGGTGGTAAACCAGTTTTCAACAGTGTTAAATACTGTTTGAGTAAGCATCTGAAGAGAGATTAATGATTTAGAAGTACATATTAAAGTAGAGTCATCGGCATATTGTATGCAGGTGGCTTGAGGAAAAATAGTATTGAGATCATTAATAAAAATGGAAAATAAAAGGGCCTAGGATAGAGCCTTGAGGGACTCCAGTGTTTACGGGGAGGGGTGTGGAGAGATTGTTGTCCCAGAGCACTGCTTGATGTCTATTTTCTAGATAGGATGTAAACCAAAGTATTGCTTGTGGATCAAGAGATTGTGCTTATAGTGCACTGATCAGTAAGTTGTGGTTAACCATATCAAAGGCTTTGGATAAGTCAATAAATAATGCGGAAGATAGAGAGTTGTTATTTCGATTCCTGTTTATGCAGTCAGTAAAAGTTAGCAGGGCAGTAGTTGTACTATGAAAGGGCCTAAACCCATGTTGGCAGTTGGCTAGTAAGTTGTTGTGGAGCAGGTGTTGAAATAGTTGATGGTGAATACATTTTTCCATTATTTTGGCTAGTGGGGATAGTAAAGCAATTGGTCAGAAATTGGAGATATCAGTGGATTTGCCTCCTTTATGTAAGGGGATAATGTGGGAGACTTTCCATATGGATGGGATGTTACCTTTTATGATTGTTCGGTTTATAAGGATGGATATGGGATATGCTATGACTTTGGAAGCTATTTGAAGGTATTCTGCTGGAAGGTGGTCAGAAGAAGGGGTACATGGTTTGAGTTTTTGAAGGAGTTTGGAGATATAAGATGTTGGTACAGGTTGTATATGGAAGGAGGGCACTGGACTGCTGATGTTTTGTAAGGGGCTGGGAGAGATGGGAGGTATTGTCTTTGCAAGGGCTTGAATGGTTTCAGTGAAGTAATTGTTGAAGGCATCAGCTATTTGCAAGGGATTATTATGAGGAATTGAAGATGGGGCAGGAGTTTTGGTATGACCTGGTTGGAGAAGTTTGTTAATGCCTGACCAGAACTTTTGAGAGTTATTAGCATGAGATTGTTGAAGGTTGAAATAATAGTTTTTTTTGTCTAAGATAATGTCCTTTTTGGTTGCATTTCTTAGCTGTTTAAACAATAGGTGGTCTGCAGAGCTCTTAGAGGCTTTCCATTAGGCCCATATTTTGTTTCATAGGAACATTTTTTTCTTGGTTTGTTGTGTGAGCCATGGAGCTGTTTTGGTCCTAGGTCGGGAGGAGCAAAGGGGGGCATGGAGATCTAGGATTTGTAGGAATTTAGTATTAAAGTAGGAAACTGCTTCATCCAGTTTGAGTTGCTTCAGATGTGACCAGTTACAGGCCTTTAGTTCATTTTGAAAGGTTTCTGCTTGAAAGTGTTTTTTTAAATGAAAGGTTATAAAAGTGTTATTAGTAGGACTATGAATCTTTTGCTTTGTTATATAGGTTAGAACATGGTCGCTAATGTCATCTGGAAGCTTTCCTGGTATATAGGTTTCAGGATGACTATTTACAAGAATCCAGTCGAGGGTGGCTTCTTTATTACTAGGTTTGTGGATTGTGGTGGGGGTGTTTATTATTTGGGTGAAACCATAAAGATTAATGTGGGTGTTGGGATTGGGGGAGCTACAGGTAATCCAGTCAATGTTAAAATCACCTAGTACAATTGTTTCTTGAGGTAGCAGGGTGGAGAGGCTACTAAGAATGTTTGCAAGAGTGTTAATATTATTTCCGGGAGGAATGTAGGTACAAATTCTATAAATAGATTTAGATTTGTTAAGTTGGAGTTTGATGGTAAGGGTTTCTGCATTGGTATTAGGGGGTAGTAGCACATTATAGGATGAAACTTGAAGTTCAGATTTATACAAGATGGCTACACTACCACCCTTTTTGGAAGTGCAGTCACATCTAAGGATGTTATATCCAGGTGGGGTTATTTCTAGGTCATGAGTAAAGGGTTTCAACCAAGTTTCTGTAAGGCAAAGGATTTCAAATGCATGCACTTGTAAAAGGGCATGCAGTTGGCTAAGTTTGTTGTTAATGCTACGGATATTGAGTTGAGCTATTCTGAGAGAGTTACCTAATTGTATGGAGGTAGAAACACCATTAGGAGTTTGTTTTTGTGGGATAATACAAGTTTGTGTATTTGGGCCAGCATTAGGATGAATATCTTCATGTAATAGAAGATTAAAGGGATGTTTATGTAAAGTCTTTATGCTTTTAAAGTATTTGGGAAAGTTTATCTTGCAGGAGAAGTAAGTAACATGGGAAGATCTATGAAACTTTAGGAGTAGGTAAACTGAAGTAGAGGTTATATTGTTATGGGAGAGGGAGCTACAATGTGTGATTGGAAGAGTTTGTTGGTGGGGAGGTTCATTATTAACTAGAGAGAAGTGTTCGTAGAAGGTTAGGGTATAGGGTAAAGCTAGGAATATTAATGAAGATGTAATAAGAAGATAATTTTTGAGGTTAGAGTTATGTAGGAAGGTCATTTGAGATAGTAGGGGTGTGAAGTAATATAAAATGTTAGATAAAGTTAATGTATGAGCTAAGGTTCCTTGGAATAGGGTGGAGATGATTAAGGAAAGAGTTAGCTAAGGGAGGAGTTGATAAGTAGCAGTCTAAGGTGATAGGGTGAGTAATTAAGTGGGTGATTAAGTGGGTGTGGCACAGGATGTTTAAGTTTAACAGCACTGGGGGTGGGAATTGGGGTAGGGTAGGGGAGCAGAGTAAGCCCGTAGGGCGAATGGAGCGGGCCAGAGCAAGTAGTGGAGGATTCAGCAGAGACAATCAGTGAACAGTGGAAATCCAGGGAGAGGCAGTGGAGCAGGTAAGTAGCTTCTAGTAGAGCAGGTAACATATGGGAAAGAGGATAGTGAAAAGTGGAAACAAAAAAGAATTAAAGTCTAAGGTAGGCAGGTAGAGGATGAGAAGAGTACGGACTAGGAGCAGAGAGTAGTAAGAACTGAAACTAGCAATATTTGGGGAGTGAGTGAGGGCACAAAGGCTAGAATACACCATCACCTAGTGGGCAGAATTAAAAGTACAGCAGGTAACCAGGAAAAGAAAAGTAGGTAGGGAAGGATAATTTATCAGCAAGGAGACTCTATCAGGAGTGTTTAGTCAAGGAGGGGAGCCTGGCTGCTGGCTTTCCTGACTCAGTGGCTAAGTTAGTTTACAAAGTTTAATTACAAGACAAATACAATGGGTTTGCTTTCAATAAGGTTCAATGGAGAAACATAATTTGTCATTTCTGTACAAACAGGAGAAAGCACTGGGCAGCAGAAACAAAAAATGGTCCAATTTGGTGAGGCTTGAAGTGGATCAGAGGGTCCTTAGAATCCATGTAGGTCTCTTATAGCAAGGTAGGGGTAGATTGCTAGGAAAGTGAGAAGGTAAGAAGAAAGGGTATTAATAATGTACTAAGGCAGCAAAAAGTGTCTTTAGTATACTGATAAGATAAGATAGGTCAACAGTTCTACAAATATTATTAATACTAATTATACATTCTTACAGCAAATGCTCAGAGAAATAGGCTAGGTGAGAAAATGCAGTCTGGCAGCAGTACAAACCACCTACAGGTTAATATTGGAGAATAACTGTGATCAAAAACAATACTGAATCAGATACATAAAACTGTAAGTATAAACAATAGTATTCAGATAAGTCTAACAGAGTGGTATAACAATGGAGAAAGCACTAGTTTGTAGTAGCCATTCAAAACAATCCTTAGCAAGAGATTTCTGACACAGTTAAAAAAGCCAGGCAAGTTCACAAAGTAAGGAGTAGGTAACAGCCACTTGGTAAGATAGTAGTAACTCCCACAGAAGATTGGCATAAATCCCCAAAAACAATTTTGTGAGGTAGTTTAGGAAATTGCCTTAATCAACTGGTGCAATGGTATAAGGTATTTGCAAGGGACTGATGGGATGCTAATAATAGTGCCGTACTTTTCCGCATGTAGTGGACCTTATCAAATAGTAAAAACCAAAGACATATATTCTGCAAATAGTGCAGACGGAGATAAGGTACTAGCTAGAAACAGTTGGGAAACTAAGAAGTAGTACAGTACTTTACCACATCTGGCGAACTTGACATAATACCAAAAAACAAGATACATATGTTCCACAAACAGCACATAAGAGTTAAGAGCTTCACAAGAGCTGTGCAGGATGCATTGCTTATCCTTCCCCACCTAATGTAGTAAAAGGGAGATAAGCCGACAACTGTAAACACCCTATCCTTGCCCCTGCTTATCATTCCCTGCCTAATGTAGTAAAAGGGAAATAAGCCGACAACTGTAGACACCCTATCCTTGCCCCTGCTTATCATTCCCCGCCTAATGTAGTAAAAGGGAACTAAGCCGATAACTGTAGACACCCTATCCTTGCCCTGCTTATCCTTCCCCACCTAATGTAGTAAAAGGGAGATAAGCCGACAACTGTAAACACCCTATCCTTGCCCCTGCTTATCATTCCCCGCCTAATGTAGTAAAAGGGAACTAAGCCGATAACTGTAGACACCCTATCCTTGCCCCTGCTTATCATTCCCTGCCTAATGTAGTAAAAGGGAAATAAGCCGATAACTGTAGACACCCTATCCTTGCACCTAGTTAATTTAGTAAGTGAGGTTGAGCAGACTACAAAAATCAGCTGTACGAAGCAGAAATGCTCGCTTTATAGAACTGCGCAACATGGACCACATGGGAGGAACCACAAGCCAAGTAGCTGCTATCGTTTTTAAACCTGAAGGATAGAGGGCATAAAGTGTAATAAATTCTCTTAACTAAAACAGGTATAGTAGAAAGAGCAATTTCAAAACACTAAGAAAAAATACAGTAATATAAAACTTATACCACTTAATAATGCTTAAAACTAGCTGCTAATGTTTCTACAAATGGGGTAGACAGGACGCAGACATATATTACAATCACTAAGTGGAACCATTTAAATATACTGAGACTCTATACAACACTAAAAGAATGAACCAGTTTAGAACGCTAAACGCAGACTCTATACAGCTCTAAAAGAATGAACCAGTTTAGAATGCTAAATTCAGCAGACTATGGGCATCAGAGAAGCTGCAATAGTAACAAACCGGCAAATAACACATTTAAAGTAGTTTTTTCTTTGCTATACAGGTAGCGTAAAGAAATAAAAAACAGTTCAGCAAGACAATAGTTACGATAGCTCATAAATAATAGGCATCGCAGAAAACATAATAATACTCACTGTTAGCGCACTTCTAGATGCAGGAGCACACAGCAGCCAAGGGAAAAATGTAGGTAGTAAAGGAAAGGTGCCACGAAGACCTTCCCTCCTTTATGCCCTTAGAGCAGGAAATGAGGTAGTGGGTAGGATGGGGCAACTGAACAGAGGGGGGAGGTAGATAAGGGAGGGACAAAGTAAGCAGAGAGCAGGTAACAAGGAATGGCAGGTAACTTCCAGGTATCGTGGAGATATCTGGAGTAACTTAGAAAATTGTACACAGAAAAGGGAAAACAGATTGGGGTAGGTGAGGAAGTAAAAATGAGATAGAGAATGGTCTGCAAAGGAGGAGAGTCATAGGAGTATTAAGGTCTAGGTAAATAGTGATGGCTGTAAGAGATAGAAGAGCAAGTAGTGGAGAATTCAGCAGAGACAATCAGTGAACAGTAGAAACCCAGGGAGAGGCAGTGGAGCAGGTAAGTAGCTTTTAGTAGAGCAGGTAAGGTATGGAAAAAGGATAGTGAAAAGTGGAAACAAAAAAGAATTAAAGTCTAATGTAGGCAGGTAGAGGATGAGAAGAGTATGGACTAGGAGCAGATAGGGAGTAGCAATAACTGAAACTAGCAATATTTGGGGAATAAGTGAGGGCACAAAGGCTAGAATACACCGCCACCTAGTGGGCAGAATTAAAAGTGCAGCAGGTAGCCAGGAAAAGAAAAGTAGGTAGGGAAGGATAATTTAGCAGCAAGGAGACTCTATCAGGAGTGTTTAGTCAGGGAGAGGAGCCTGGCTGCTGGCTTTCCTGACTCAGTGGCTAAGTTAGTCTACAAAGTTTAATTACAAGACAAATACAATGGGCTTGCTTTCAATAAGGGTCAATGGAGAAACATAATTTGTAATTTCTGTACAAACAGGAGAAAGCACTGGGCAGCAGAAACAAAAAATGATCCAATTTGGTGAGGCTTGAAGTGGATCAGAGGGTCCTTTGAAGCCAGGTAGGTCCCTTATTGCAAGGTAGGGGTAGATTGTTTGTAATTTTTGTACAAACAGGAGAAAGCACTGGGCAGCAGAAACAAAAAAATGGTCCAATTTGGTGAGGCTTGAAGTGGATCAGAGGGTCCTTAGAAGCCAGGTAGGTCCCTTATTGCAAGGTAGGGGTAGATTGTTTGTAATTTCTGTACAAACAGGAGAAAGCACTGGGCAGCAGAAACAAAAAAATGGTCCAATTTGGTGAGGCTTGAAGTGGATCAGAGGGTCCTTAGAAGCCAGGTAGGTCCCTTATTGCAAGGTAGGGGTAGATTGTTTGTAATTTCTGTACAAACAGGAGAAAGCACTGGGCAGCAGAAACAAAAAATGGTCCAATTTGGTGAGGCTTGAAGTGAATCAGAGGGTCCTTAGAAGCCAGGTAGGTCCCTTATTGCAAGGTAGGGGTAGATTGTGTTGTTAGCGCACTTCTAGATGCAGGAGCACACAGCAGCCAAGGGAAAAATGTAGGTGTTTCAGCTAAATAGCAATTCTGAATATCCATGTACATGTCCATAGCTATAGGGGTTTGGCTTTAATGGCCTGAAATTGTCCATAAATAGACTTAAAAATGAAAGCAAAAGAAAAAGTCATGGACATTCAGAATTGCTATTTAGCTAAAACACCTGATATCTTTAAGGGGTGATTTGCATATATCCCAGGAGGCCTCTGATGCAAGAGGTTTAAGTTATCACACAGTTAGAACTCTAAACTTTACTGTACAGAAATTAATTACATCATCTCCTTCAATCCTTTAGCCCCAAACAACATGGAATCATCCATAAATCACTTGTAAAACTTGATATGTTGTCTCAAAGATGGAATTCTTCAATATACTGAAAGTCTCCCAGTCAATAACAAAGGGTCAGACATACAAAGCAGTTAAAATTGCCTCTGTTGTTGTTCCCTATATTGCTGAAAACATTACATTTCAGATAAAATCATTATCCATGGGATTTATGAAGAATATCTTTTCAGGATATGCAATAGTCTGCTCTGTTGTAAATATCCTCAGAGTGCCAGTCTGAACCCTACTCTCTGCCTGACTTAAGATATTTGGCTTAATGATGCAGAAGAGGTTTTGTGTTCCTACAAAACACATAATGTAGTCAGAAGCCATGGCATTGCACAAGCACACATCCACCCCCACCTCCCTGACTGTTGCCATGTCCCTAGTCAATGTCCTAAATTATAATTCCCACCTTTATTCCCAATTACATGGTAAATGACAATAATGCCCCACCCTTATGCCATTGCCATGCCTTCAGTCATTGCCATAAATGATTGACATCACTCCCACTCAATTATCATAACCCTATTCACTGCAGGAAATTACAGAAATGCCCTTCCCACTTCCATGCTACTGTCATGGTGATGTTCCACCCACTTCCTGCTTGTTGTCATGTATTTAAATGCCATAGAGCTTGACTAAGATTACAGTTACAGGAACAGTATATTCTGGAGAGCAAGGCAGGTCAAAGTATAATCCTTCTTGAATGGAAATTGTTAACCCATCCTTTGAGGAAATTATAATTTATCCATGCAGATGGTGATGCTGTGATGAATGATAAATCCTTCAAACATTTATGCTCTTAGCTGAGAAAAATGGGCTGACATTTGAAATAGCTACAACTACAAATATGGCTTCTAAACTAAGCAAATCATGTATGTTGGCACATGACCAGTAATAGCAATTTCTAAAAATGGTGGAAGGTTAATTATTTAAAAAAATTGCATTCCTAGATACAAATCTTTGCACAGCATATAACTTAACTTAATGTTTATTACCCAACTTCAAGCATTGTTTTGGAATGTATATTTTAAAGGATGTTTCTCATGGTCTCCACAGTAAAAGGAACTAGCAAATCTGGATTAACTTTATTAACAAAATAAATATGTCTCTCTCTAAACATATAATACATTTAAATACTAGAAAGAAGAAATATCCTCTTAAAACCCTTAGTAATCTAATTTTAATCTACTCAGGAATTATGTAATTCTCAATCGAGATAAAGCTCATCATCTCTGCATTCTGAGAAAGCTACAAAATGTATTCAAGACATACAGAGATGTAAATATTTATATCATTGCTTCTGAAAGCCTGCAAAGGTGAGATTTCTGTTTTCAAACAATGGACTAAATTCTGAGTAATGCTGCATTAGTATATACTCTGTTGGGACATACGATTAATAAGCAGAGACTCAGTTTTCCTCATTTTGTATTTCTTTTTTGAATATCAACAATAAATCATACTATGAGTGGCAACTGATGAATGCAGTCTATGTGGCTTTCTGACTGATATGCCATTTAAACGAAAAAGAACAGTGAAAATAAAATTGCATTACATTCTGAATCCACTATAAAGTGTCAGAAGACAATGGTTTAACTGGATCAGTATTCACACATCCATTGTTGCCTAATGAAATCTCATGAATCTCTGCTTGATTGCATTAGTGTCATATTCGAAAAAAGTATCAAGATGGAAATAATTTTTTATGTCAGCTGATAAAACAGGAGTCAGAAAACTGCACCCATGGAAAAAGCTTTCATAAAAGTAACTTATATGAATAATATAAATTTCGCAAATCAAGAAAAAATATTAAATACAAAATGATTTCCTACAAGTCATCTATAGATCATAACATGCTTGCATTTTACTTCTGTAGCCAAATGAAAAGCATTAACAACATAAAAAACAGGTTTACCTTTAGGAATCTACATTTGTTTTATATTGACATACGTTTCCTTTTCCATATAGACCGTGGTAAGAAGATTAACAGAAAAATTCATCATATATAGGGGTTGTTTAATCAAAAGTTAAATTAAATAATTGAATTCTGAATAATGTTACATGCCTGAGGATTAAAACTCTGACCTGTTAATGATCTGCTTCTATACCCAGGGACTCAGGGCACGTCACTTAGTCAGTGTTGCAGGGTTATACCTGAAAAGTTAAAGTTGTATCCAGTGGGTTTAATCAACAAATAAATAAAAGAAAAACAATAGAAATGAATTACAACTCATTTATCTAATTTCAGGATACTATGAAGTCATTCAGTCTAATAAGATGACTGCTACCTAAATTAAAATCATTTTAAGGTTAAGCTTAAGGCTGCAACCAGAAGATGCATTACATTGTCAGAAACTGGTTATTACTGATATAACTTCCTCCAGAGTACTTACATGTTGCAGTGCTAGTAATATCCAAATTCCTCTCTGTAAAATACTTTCTGTACCTCAATATGCCAATCATTAGCTGAATTTGTATTGTAACGGTTACTACCTTCTTTCCAACTGCTATCCTATTGGAGGATGAAGACTGAACTCTCAAGTTGCCAGAGGTTAAACCCACCAGTGATTGGAGTTTCTACTGTTGGGAGTTATGCCAGCAGTAATTCACTTTTTGGGGCAATTTCTCCCTTCTTTGAGTTGATGTGACTATGGAGTTGGTATGTATATATATATATATATATATATATATATATATATATATATATATATATATATATATATATATGTGTGTGTGTGTGTGTGTGTGTGTGTGTGTGTGTGTATGGGTCTACTTTACATGGTCGACTGTTCAGAAAGTCAACTTTCATATGGCTGAGACCATATGATCGACTTTCGAAAAGCCAACCATGTAAACTAAACACATAAAACACAACAAACAAATACCTTAAACTGTTAGCAGGGGGGCTATGCCCCCTGCGCCCCCCGTGGGGGGCTCTGGCCCCACATCCCCCGTAACTTAAATATACCAACTCTGAGATTGCACTACAGTGCGGAAGAAGGGAATTTTCCTATTCCGCACTGTACGGAGATAGCGGTTCCCCACGGTTGGCTTTTACCTGCCCATATGTGTGTGTGTGTGTGTGTGTGTGTGTGTGTGTATATATATATATATATATATATATATATATATATATATATATATATATACACATATTTATATTATATATCAATATATATATATATATATATATATATACATATATACATATTTATATTTATATATCAATATATATATATATGTTTGGGGGTGTCGGTACACACCACATTAGGGGTGCAGTGATTTTTTAGCTGTTTTTTTCAGTGAATGAAGTTTAGGTATTACAGTCCTCAGTGCATTCACTTTCATCTACTCATACTGGAAACCTTTCCAACATTCTTTGTTTTTCCCTCTTTTAATAATCCCCAACATTCCCCTCCATCTCAAACTTATTTAGTACTTTTGTCTTGTCAGATTTTTACAACTGGACAGATACTTACATTTATTAAAACTACCTTATTTTTTTACTTATGTGCATAACTGCATGGTTGAAGCACAGCTTTGATAGTTTGGCTGGCACAATGAAAATCCAACAGTTAGCTCAGAGGATTAAGGCTAAGAGTTGTTAGCAAGCTACTTCCTGTAGTCCAGAGTTTGATTCCTTCAGCCTTCATTTGTGCACCGTGTGATGCTGAGAAAATACTAAGTCAGCACTTACTTGAGTTTTTAGTGATCTCCTAGCTGTGAGATATGAATGTTACTATTTCGTTTTGGCCCTTCTTGAGCTCTTATTGGCATTTGGATTATAGGTTCATAGGTAAGTACTAGGCTATTGGCCCTAGGGCCTATACAAGCCTAGGATCATTTCATTCCTTTAGATTATTTAGATCATTATGTGGACTCTCTGCAACTGCCCTTGACTGGTTTACCTCATATTTATCATGCTGTACCTAAAGGGTGGTATCAGGGTTTTTTTTCCTCTTCCAATCATTTGGTTTGTAGGTTACCACAGGCTTCCATTCTAGGTGCATTATTGTTTGCCCCTAGGAGACTTTACTCATTCAGAAAGCTCCACCTTTCATTCTTTCAGGAATCTGTGTCAGCCCTTAACTCTTTTTCTTACAATCTGGAATGTATCCCTGATTGGATTGTCAGTAACAGGCTTAAACACAACACCCCAAAACAGTGCCTATAATGGTTCATGTTACCTGAGAAACTCTTCTCTTTCAATTTTGTCTCCTGACATTTCTTATTGTGGTGACAAATTTAAATTTAAAGTGCAGAATCATGGTGTGATTTTTGATGAGAGGCTGATGCCTATGGGCCATAATGTGATTTCTGATGAGAGGCTGATGCCTAAGGGCCATAATGTGATTTTTGATGAGAGGCTGATGCCTAAGGGCCATAATGTGATTTCTGATGAGAGGCTGATGCCTAAGGGCCATAATGTGATTTTTGATGAGAGGCTGATGCCTAAGGGCCATAATGTGATTTTTGATGAGAGGCTGATGCCTAAGGGCCATAATGTGATTTCTGATGAGAGGCTGATGCCTAAGGGCCATATTTCAGCTGTTTTCAAACCTTCATGCTTCCCCCTGGAGAATGTCACCCTCATCAAGCACCGCATTTCTCCCTGTGACTATCCTGTTGTTGTTCAGACTTTAATACCATCTGGACTACAATAATGTCTTATATGCTAGTTTGTCTGACTCTGAAACTGCATGGCTGCTGACTAGTACAAAATACTATGGGCTTGCACTGGCTACCAGTAAGACAACAAATAACGTACAAGATTCTTCTTATGGTTTATCACTGCACAATCTTGTTCTGCTATACTTATGAGACCTTCTACACAATTATAACCCACCACACTTTGCTCTCTAGGTCACAAGGTCTACTTGTTATTCCATCTTATAATTTTTATTCTTCTGGCTGCTGTTTTTTTAGCTACCAGGGTAGTGTCTTATGAATCCTACTTCCTGGTTGGTTGTGGAATATACCAACATTAGCAGGTTTTAAAAATGCCTTAAAAACACATTTGTTTGACTTAGCTTATGTTTAGCTTGATTGATATTTATTGATGTTTAGGCTGTTTTATCTGTATTTATTCATGTTTTTCTGTTATTTCTCATACCTGCACAGTGCTGGAGCTCAAACACTTACATAAAACTGAGCTTGACCGGACAGGTGCTAGGTTAACTAGAAGGCTGGGCTACGCACCTCAGTATTCCCCTGGCTACATGCCTAGTAACCACATATGGACCTATCAACCTATTGGACTGATTGTCACTTTCAGTGCATCAGTGGGGCAAGATGAGATCACACTACAGTTGAACTATGTCCATTACTGTGCTGTTTAGCAGTGCACCCTCACCCTCTGAGAGACACAAGTTACTGTAGCATGTGCTATGTACTAGTACATTTCTGTTGTGTAGCTGCACCTTATTGCACCCTCCTTGCCCCAGGAATGTTGTACCCAGTGTATTTCTGAGGGAATTATTGCTGATTTACATTTATAAATTAATGGTGTCCTTATTCGTACTGTAAATGGCATCAGTTGCAAAGGTGCCCGAGGAGATATGCTGCCAAATGTGCAGCTGGCTGATAAAACAGAGGCTTACCTTTTTACTTGCATTTTTCTGACAGTGAAACACTAGTAACAGTGCCCAAACCCCGATATTCCCCTGTGAGTCATACAGCACTGAACTAAACATAGTTATACTGGGACACTGCCTGAATGGAGAGGATGAAAATGTAATAGAAAGGTGGAAAATAATGTTTGAAGAAAAAATGCTATCATGGTGAAGAAGTTTGAATCTACAGTTCAACAAAAAGGTTATATATTAAATAAACACATATTAAGAAACTAATATATTTCAGTGTGTACATTTTCCAGCTTAAGTTATGAAAGATATTTTAGAGATATGTTTTTATTTTATTTGGGGTCCAAGGCTGAATTTACTGAATATAGGGCTGATATGAAATATAAAAGGAACTTTGCATCTAAAAAAATCATATATATCATTTAACATCTATGCATTTTTTTCTGGCTAATAAAGAAAGTGAAAGAGACAGAGTTGCAAATGATGGGGTAAATGTTATATGTAAGGCATGAAGAAGTTTGTAAATATTAAGAAGGAGAAAGTCGTAGTAAACAAGAACAGATAAAAGGAAAAGAGTATGAAAATAAAATAAAAGTATGGAAGCTAAAATAATAAGATTAATAAAAACAGAAAGTTATGGTATACCAATATAATGAAAAATACCATATGGTGGATCTTGGGAAGGAGTTAAAAGAAGACATAAATATTTTTATGAAACAGGGAATTTCCCATTAAGAATTTTATTGAATAAGTTACCAGATAAAAGCAATATGACATCTAAAGTATAGTGAAGAAGAAACGACAAAACATTGCTTTTGAAAGTATAAAAAAATGCTAAAATTTGGAGGTTCTGAAAGGAATAAAAATTGGAAGGATTTAAAAATATAACTATGGATATCCATCCATCCAACCTCAATCCTTTTTCCCATTTTGCACATGGGGTCGGGGCGTCACTTTAAGCAGTGACAATCATCTTGAGACAAGGTTTACACTGCTGGGTGGCTAGCCCTGCAGCAGTTGTTCATCTGTACCACTCAGTCACCTACCCACTCACACCTACAGCCAATTTATAGTATCCACTCCACCTACTGCTTGTCTTATGATACATAGAAAATATGAGAAAGAAAATATGTGAAATTGAAAAATGGCAATCTGTAGATTATTGAAAAGTAACAAGTAAAGGATTATTTTAAAATTAAAAACAGAGATATGATGTGCTAGATAAAATAAAAAGATGGTTGTGGGTGAAAGGATGGAAAAATGATAAAAGACATTTTAAAGAATTTTTGATGTAGACTTACAAAAATCTGATTTTTTTTGGAAATGATAAAAATGGAATTTTTGTATAGATTATGTTAAGAGAAATGGAAAGAAATGACAAGATGTACATTACAAATATGAGTGCGTAAATTATGTAAAGAGGTGTAAATAAGGAAAGATGTAAACAAAGCAACTCTTATTCTTTTTCTCAATAAGTGTCTTGGGACCTTTTATATCCATCTGAGCTACCACCAGCTGAAGCAGGTAGGGCCTTGGTTTAATGTCTCATCTGAAGGAAGGCACACTGAGTAGAACAGCATTCCCTTTATGCTGCACTGCAATGCCAGTACTGAAATTAATCCAAACCCCTGGTGTGAAAACAGAACCCACAGTTTTATGGTTTTCCAACACCAAAGGTGAGTGTGCTTCCTGTGGAGCCACTGACAGTGTCTACATACATTCATCCTACAATCTCCTTAGACTGACATTATGTTATGGCACAAGGTATAACTATTTATCACTGTACTATACTCTCCCTATGTACATTCATCCTACAATCTCCTTAGACTTACACTATGTTATGGCATAGGGTATAACTATTTATTACTGTACTATACTCTCACTATGTACATTCATCCTACAATCTCCTTAGACTGGAACTATGTTATAGCACAGGATATAATTATTTATTACTGTACTATACTCTCCCTATGTACATTCATCCTACAATCGCCTTAGACTTACACTATGTTATGGCATAGGGTATAACTATTTATTACTGTACTATACTCTCACTATGTACATTCATCCCACAATCTCCTTAGACTGGAACTATGTTATAGCACAGGATATAATAATTTATTACTGTACTATACTCTCCCTATGTACATTCATCCTACAATCTCCTTAGACTTACAATATGTTATGGCACAGGGTATAACTATTTATTACTGTACTATATTCTCCCTACATACATTCATCCTACAATCTCCTTAGATTGACACTATGTTATGACACAGGATATAACTATTTATTACTGTACTATACTTTCCCTATGTACATTCATCCTACAATCTCCTTAGATGGCACTATGTTATGGCACAGGGTATAACTATTTATTATTGTACTATACTCTCCCTATGTACATTCATCCTTTAATTTCCTTAGACTTATACTATGTTATGGCACAGGGTATAACTATTTATTACTGTACTATACTCTCCCTATGTACATTCATTTCACAATCTCCTTAGACTGGAATTATGTTATGCCACAGGGTACAACTATTTATTACTGTACTATACTCGCCCTATGTACATTCATCCTACAATCTCCTTAGATGGCACTATGTTATGGCACAGGGTATAACTATTTATTACTGTACTATACTCTTCCTATGTACATTCATCCTACAATCTCCTTAGGCAGACAGTATGTTATGACACTGGGTATAACTATTTATTACTGTACTATACTCTCCCAATATACATTCATCCTACAATTTCCTTAGATTGGCAGTATGTTATGGCACAGGGTATAACTATTTATTAACGTGCTATACTCTCTCTATGTACATTCATCCTAGTCTCCTTAGACTGGCCCTATGTTATGGCACAGGATATAACTATTTATTACTGTGCTATACTCTATGTACATTCATCCTACACTCTCCTTAGACTGGCACTATTTTATGGCACAGCATATGACTACTTATTACTGTACTGTACTCTCCCTAGGCTGGTGCTACAGTAGAGGACATGGCACAACTCCCTATAACCATCCTACAACCTCCCTAGGTGGTGCTGTGATATGAGGCAATGTGGCGCTACCACCAACCCTATGTGTTGCCACTGTGGTATTGCACATTTCATGTTGTGTTATGTATCTATACCACTAGAGCTGGTAATCACTGTTACCTGAACTCTCTCCCTGAAGAATTATTATAGTATATGGTATGGGCACACACAGTTGTTTGTAGTGGATAATGCAGTCTGGTGGCAGACATAACTGTCTATAATACACAGTACAGGCTAGTGGCAGATGACACTGTCTGTGTGACAGAGGTGGTAATGGTGACACCAGTCATATATATGGCATGCATCCCTTTGTAGTGCAGAGGACAGTGGTGTATATTTTATGAAATGTCACTTCAGTCTAATGTTCCAGCTAATGTGTGTGCATGCATTCTGTCTCCTGCATGACTCCCATTAACTGATAATATTTGCTGCACAGGTCCCATAGCAGAACACCATTCGCTATCCAACAATAATTTCTCATTCTTCATTTTACCAGAAGAAACCTGGATAGGTGCAAAGTGCTGTTATACAGTGCATTTGTTTTATCACCATGCAGCTCTGACCTCTACAAAGTCATTATAATGTATGGTGGCATCTCACTGAAATAAGACTTGCATGTGTTGTATATGGGATGAGTTGTGGCTATATATATATTTGTATATCTGTAATGTGCTGTACTGTCACCATGTGATGTGGTTTTGTAGTGCGGCTGCATACAGTGTTCTGTGGGCCAGTCAGTGGCACAACAACTATGTATCATGAACACCCATTATCAGCAGTAAAGCCCTACAATGCAGCCCATGACTGTGCTACACTGTAACTGTTATCACTTGCCTGTACTACAGACCTGGCATGGGGTAACTACACTGCCCTGTACTGTGACAATCTCTAAGGTTTTGTTCCTTGTTTTAGAGGTGCAGTGGAATGAGGTGTATGCATGTTTCAATATGATGTCACATCACCGGTAAAGATATGTTCCACAGTGGCACAGTCTGTTTTTGGATTTGATATTTTATCAGATACATTTATGTCACAACCATTTGGAAACAACTTAGAGGTGACATACTTCTTAGTCCTATTCTGTGGTCCCACCCCCACCATGTCTTATTCAGTACTGGGGTATGTCATGTCATAAAAGCAGAGCATATTAATATCTGTAGTATCTACAAAAAGCTACATTTATCAGAAAACAGGATTTCCCAAAACACCAATATATTAGCCATTGGTGAAGTTGGCTTTGATTTGCTATAATAGACAGTTAAAAGCATTACTGTGTGTGTAGATAAGATAGACAGTTCACATGGTCATGTGACCAGTCTGTTGTTCATAAAGACTTATTTACACTGAACTCTCCTGCCAGTCTAACCCCAAAGTTCAACTTAAAGGTATTTTGTTTTCCTCTCTCTTCATAAAATCATCAGAAAGAGTTATACTAGTTATGTTTTTATACTATAACTAGTCGCATTTTTATACTATACTAGTCATGTTTTTATACTCTAACTAGTCATGTTTTTACACTATAACTAGTCATGTTTTATACTAAAACTAGTCATGTTTTTATACTATAACTAGTCATGTTTTTCTGCTATACTAGTTATGTTTTATACTATAACTAATCATGTGTTTATACTATGCTAGTCATGTTTTTATACAAAAACTAGTGTTTTTATACTATGCTAGTCATGTTTTTATGCTATACTAGTCATGTTTTATATCCATCCAGACTCCTTTATTGATACATTGGGAGAACGATGTTAGAGGCTCTTGTTCAACATTAAAAGTTTGGTTGTGAGAATGTGAAATTTAAAGCCAGGAAGATCTCCTTTACGTAAACAAGCCTTTATACAGATCCACATAGTTGTTTGCATTAGCGTAGCTAAATAATTATGTACTGAAGTAGGCAAGACTTATAGCAGAGAAAGCATGCATGGGTTCATTCTTGTAGTTGCAGCTTACAAAATTGCAATAGACATGATTACAGTAGACACCATCAATGACTACCTACTGCCTATAGCTTTCCCTGAAAGTACATCATCTGCAGTTTTTATTTTTATTTATTTAGTTAACATTTGTTAACCGGGAAAGTCTGACTTGGAACAAACCCAATTTTCAGGGGAGGCCCAGGGAAAAACAGCCCAGAAGCATGGCTTTGTAACGTGGGATTAAACTTGAGCACCCGGAGAAACCCACGCAAATGCAGGGAGGACATGCAGATACCACACAGAAGGCACCCCAGCCAAGAATCAAACCGGAGAACCTCTTGCTGTGAGGCGACAACACTACCGCTGCACCACTGCACCATCCTTATACTATGCCAGTCATATTTTTATACTATACTAGTCATGTTTTATATCCATCCAGACTCCTTTATTGATACAGTGGGAGAACAATGTCAGAGGCTGTGGCAAAACATTCAACCTAATAATGACCATGCATGATTGGTCACTAAATTTAGCTGCCTGTCTACAGCTTCAGGCACTGTTAAATATAAGTGCAGTGATAGGACAATTACATTATACACAGGGCAGTAGGAAAATATTAAAGGTTCTGAATGAGTTGTCAATCTTGTCGCCAGAATGGACACCTTGGATACAGTAAGATATGTCATATCCTGAAGCATTTATATGGATGTTATATGCAGCCCCAGTAGATTTTCTTGATCATGACTTAAGATCAAAAGCCTAGGTGTCATGACTAACATTATGTAGCCATATAGAAATGGCATAAGTTAAAAACTGCAAAGTAAGGTAGTGGCAAAGAATGGAGTTTGCACTAATGGAGTCACTGTCCCTTTGTACTACTGCATATCTTAGTCACTACTATAGACTACAACACTATCATAGACCAGTCCCATGGTCCAAACACAAGGACAGAGCTGCAGATATGGGAGGTCCAGTGTACAACCGTAAGTGAAAATTTATGCTGTATGTCTGCAGCACATTGCAGACAGGATGATGAACTCCACCAAATCTGGTATACAAGATTTATATTATACAGACAGTCAATTTACATTTAGGCTTGTTTCTCTCACAAGGATGATTATAATCTGGTTGAAATATACAAAGTGTGTTTCTACTAGAAAAAATAAGTAAATAAGTGAGCAGCATCACTGTTTGGCCTGCCCCTGCTTTTGATCAATTATCAGAACAAGACTGCCTGGGTTCAGTCACAAACAGAGGAAGAACTACTCTGTTTTTTAAATCTGCTTGCCTGCACAGTTAGTTTGTAGGTTTATATAATGACTAAATCACCAAAATTTAATGAATTTATATGCAAATACACGTTTCAGGATAATATAAAGGCTACTTTCTCTTACTGAAAACACTAAGCCCTAGCTAATGAATGGCCTACTATAGATTAATGATCCACCCCTAACAAGGCACAAAGCAGTTTTACCACACATCACTGCCGTTGTAGTTTTGCTGTCCCTGTGGTCACTTCAAATAAGCTATTCTTTGCTTATATATTATACATCAGGGGATGTAAACTCTTTGTGGCAATCATTGATCAGGGCATGCATAATTCATATATATACAACAGGGGATATAACATCTATGTGGACCACAATCAGAATCACCTATTCAGTATTCCATGAAGGCTGTAAATTCCCCTTAACATCCTGCTGATCACTATTCACCTTAGATGTTAGACACACAGCTGAGAGAGAGAAAAAGACAAAACAGAAGAAAAATAAACATGATCACTAAAAGACACCACCAGAAAGCAGACAGAAATGCAAACTACATATGCATTAAATGTCACACAAGATGATTCATATTTCCCGAACTGAATGTGAAATAACATTTAAAATAGTCAAAAACTTCAAAAAATACATTTTAATAACTTCTTAAGTGCCATATCATGGAACATTGCTCTATGTATTACTCCTTTTATACAATCAGCTTGTGATGTCACCCAGAACTGTGAGTAAAAAATGTCTTTCTTAACAAAAACAAAAACTTCCAACCTTTTTCTATTGAATACAAGTGGGAATAGTGATGAACTTTACCTTCCTTTGGAATGAATGCTCAATCCCTTGTTTTTCAAGGCAGATGAAAATTGTATTTCAGTTTACTCAAGCAATGAATATCTAGGCTAAAGGCGTTTTCCCTTTACGGGGACTGTCAGCGACATTTTGTGTTCATTTTGTTGTAAAACAATAAGAAAGCACACCAGACTAGAATAACATTATGTAGTTATAAATGCAACTCTACATACATCTAAAGGGCTATCAAACAGCATAAGCCACAATCTCCAGAGTCCTCTTGTTTAGAATGACAGAGTATCTGAACAAGTAGGTACTTTCTACAGTAAAGCACAAGTCTTGAACATGCTTATTATCACACTGTTTTTCTGATTTACTTTACTTAGTAAGTGTTCAGCTACTCACAGCTTCCTTGCAGCTGAATCCTAAATATATGACATTTCATAAAAATTAATCACATTTGACTGACAGCGAATTCTGCTCATGACGCCACGTTGGTTGCTGTATTCGAGACTTTTGTCATCTTGAAATGCTACTACCCTTCCCCATCGTTGTTGTAAAGCTATTGAGTCTCTAGTTCCATGATTTCATAGTTTCTTAGTAGCCTATTAACCTTGAAGGATCTTTAGAAGCCCACCAATGCATGTCCATGAAGTTTGTTTAGCCCTTGTAATTTAAATGTGAATAACCCATAGTAGGCCAAGCATTTACATGCTACCCATTTTTATAAGGGACAGGGGTGATACTTCAGGGATGAATTTGCAGTTTCCATCCAATCATCCAGATTATGTAGGAATAGAGAAAGAGGAGTACTTTGTTTTACATGGTAAGGAAGATGATTCCAAAGTGGAATTGTCTGTGATACATATTTCTCCCTCAAACATGTTCTATTTACTTTGCAGGAGAGTAAGAACTCTTGATTAAGTGTTTATGCCACCACTGGACTTGCAGATGTGCAGTAGGTGTGAGATGATAGGATCTGTTCATGGTCTGTATGTGAGACAGAGATCACCCCTCAGAAGCCTATATGATATCTAGAAGAGGGGAAAGACTTTGAGATGATCAGTGTAGTTCTTACGATTTAAACTCTTGATTTTCTTGGTAAAAAAATACTGTGGGCATTCAAAGTGTGTCAAGTGTTTGAACAGATACATGCCAAAAGGAGCATTATGCCTTATAAATGATGAATACAATGGAATGACCACATCTCAGGACCAGGACACCATACCCTACTAATAAATATAGTAGGTTCTGTTTTGCAGATGATGCTTGGGTTAGTATAGTAGGTTCTGTTTTGCAGATGATGCTTGGGTTAGTATAGTAGGTTCTGTTTTGCAGATGATGCTTGGGTTAGTATAGTAGGTTCTGTTTTGCAGATGATGCTTGGGTTAGTATAGTAGGTTCTGTTTTGCAGATGATGCTTGGGTTAGTATAGTAGGTTCTGTTTTGCAGATGATGCTTGGGTTAGTATAGTAGGTTCTGTTTTGCAGATGATGCTTGGGTTAGTATAGTAGGTTCTGTTTTGCAGATGATGCTTGGGTTAGTATAGTAGGTTCTGTTTTGCAGATGATGCTTGGGTTAGTATAGTAGGTTCTGTTTGAAGATGATGCTTGGGTTAGTATAGTAGGTTCTGTTTTGCAGATGATGCTTGGGTTAGTATAGTAGGTTCTGTTTTGCAGATGATGCTTGGGTTAGTATAGTCGGTTCTGTTTTGCAGATGATGCTTGGGTTAGTATAGTAGGTTCTGTTTTGCAGATGATGCTTGGGTTAGTATAGTCGGTTCTGTTTTGCAGATGATGCTTGGGTTAGTATAGTAGGTTCTGTTTTGCAGATGATGCTTGGGTTAGTATAGTATAGTCGGTTCTGTTTTGCAGATGATGCTTGGGTTAGTATAGTAGGTTCTGTTTTGCAGATGATGCTTGGGTTAGTATAGTAGGTTCTGTTTTGCAGATGATGCTTGGGTTAGTATAGTAGGTTCTGTTTTGCAGATGATGCTTGGGTTAGTATAGTAGGTTCTGTTTTGCAGATGATGCTTGGGTTAGTATAGTCGGTTCTGTTTTGCAGATGATGCTTGGGTTAGTATAGTAGGTTCTGTTTTGCAGATGATGCTTGGGTTAGTATAGTCGGTTCTGTTTTGCAGATGATGCTTGGGTTAGTATAGTCGGTTCTGTTTTGCAGATGATGCTTGGGTTAGTATAGTCGGTTCTGTTTTGCAGATGATGCTTGGGTTAGTATAGTAGGTTCTGTTTTGCAGATGATGCTTGGGTTAGTATAGTAGGTTCTGTTTTGCAGATGATGCTTGGGTTAGTATAGTAGGTTCTGTTTTGCAGATGATGCTTGGGTTAGTATAGTCGGTTCTGTTTTGCAGATGATGCTTGGGTTAGTATAGTCGGTTCTGTTTTGCAGATGATGCTTGGGTTAGTATAGTCGGTTCTGTTTTGCAGATGATGCTTGGTTTAGTATAGTAGGTTCTGTTTTGCAGATGATGCTTGGGTTAGTATAGTAGGTTCTGTTTTGCAGATGATGCTTGGGTTAGTATAGTCGGTTCTGTTTTGCAGATGATGCTTGGGTTAGTATAGTAGGTTCTGTTTTGCAGATGATGCTTGGGTTAGTATAGTAGGTTCTGTTTTGCAGATGATGCTTGGGTTAGTATAGTCGGTTCTGTTTTGCAGATGATGCTTGGGTTAGTATAGTCGGTTCTGTTTTTACTAATGGCTTCAAGTGTCTTCATTTTTCTACTCATTTCATTCAAGTGCCTAGCACTTCCTCGTTCAGAAATTGTATCCTTTTCCCGTTTACTTCTAAAGGAACGTGAAAGTCGGTCATTACAGATAGACTGAGTTTATGATCATTTGATATGACAGCCTGTCATAAATCCCATATGAAGCATCAGTAATAATATAACATGCATTTGCTGCCAGTGTCTTAGAGGGCATGCCAGGTGTGTTAGTAATACTGTTTGTTTCAGGATATCAAATTAAAAGTGCATAACTGAAGCCACATACATAGATCAGTCACACTTACTCTCTGCAGAATTTGTCAGGCAGCCTTTCCTTCACAGGCCCATTTGGCCCTCTGAAAGTTAACTGTGTAACCTTGTTCCAGTGTTCTTGTTATTTTAAACCAACCCTGCAATGTGAGGTCTGTGGTTTACACAGACATCTAGAGCCTAATTCATTCTTGCTTTTCAGAATTGTGTGTTTTTGTGGGTACAAGCTTACCACATTGCCAATGCTTTGCCACTGTGCTCTCACACTTGCTGTAATCCAGTTCTAATGTTATTGCACTTTACAGCAAGAATAAACCTAGACTATAGTGGCCTTCAGTGACTGCACATTTTAGCCAAGAGGTATCTAAGCAATTAGCTAGTGTGCTACTAGACAGGTGCTCAAGGAAATAAAAGTAGTTAGCTAGACAACCAATAAAATCTAATTGTTCTTCCCTGTATAACTGGCTAAAGGGTCTAAGAAAGAAAGGATCATAAACTGGGTAGTCACATCAGCTGTCAGTAATGTCTTAGGAACAAGAATACTGGCAAACACTTGTGTTGATCACGTGTCAGTTTTGTACAGGAGAAACAGTTCACAATTGGAAGTACTACTTTATATTGCACTCACTTGCTTACATTGCACTCACTTGCTTACATTGCACCTTCATGTTTACATTGCACTCACTTGTTTACATTGCACTCACTTGTTTACATTGCACCTGCTTGTTTACATTACACTTCCTTGCTTACATTGCACCTGCTTGATGACAGAAGGAGACAGTAATTATAATCTAGTCTGCCTGTTTAAGTGGATTGAATTTTCTACCTCACCCCCTCCATTCTTACTTTCCCCTTTGCCCTTAGTAGGCATTTCCCCTAACCTCTTGAATGGCTTTGTGAACTTTCTCTCCACTATCTGTTCTATTAATGTGAGAAAGTGTTTTCAGAGAGCAGTAGTTAGTCCCTGCAATCTGCTGTCTGTGTCCTCCTCCATCCCCTCTATCCTTGCTGTTCAGAATGACCACTCCATATCACATTGAAATGATCTTATGCACTAATATCATGCCCCATCCTCCCTTCTGGTCTCAACCGACAACAGCTATACATCTCACAGTAGCTGGTTATATTCCTTCTACTCCATCCCATAGATCATTCTGGTAGTTCAAAAGGAACCTTTAAAGCAGAAAAGCTGCAGCACCAAGAAAACATTAGTCTGGGAAAGGAATGTGATATAAAATAACTTTAGCAATAGGGAGTGTATAAATATTTGGGAATTGATGAAGGATCAACAATAAAACATGAACAAATGCAAATAAAACTTAGTAATCAATATTTCAGAATACTAAAATTAATACTGAAAACAGCTCTGACATCTAGGAACAAAGTTTAAGCTAAAACCAATTTTCTTTTTTTGTCTTAACTAAGAGTTTTGGAGTGATTGACTGGCCCCAAATGGTGTTGGATAGGCTGGACAGGAAAACAAGAAGGATTCTTCATGCTTATCAAATGATTTATAAAAATCAGTGTATACCAAGCTTATATATTCTATGTTCTGAAGGAGGTATGGGCCTCCTCAAAAATGATTACACATACAGATCTGCAATCTTAGGACTGCATACATATCTGCTGACCTCACAAGACCCAAACATAGTGAAAGTTTTTAAACATGAGGAAAATAAGTCCAAGAGGACTTCCCTGCTGAGTTTAGCAGAAGCATATCTGTGTTAAGCAGGAATGGAATTCAAACCAAAAGTAGATGAAAATCAGGCAGCAAATGAATGTGCCAAAAAAAAAAAAAGTATAAGGTGAAGGATTAGATGAGAAGGCAAGCCGTGGAAAATGCATAAATATAGTTGTAAGTACAGAAAAGTCTTGGAACAACCTCATGCTGGTCAGGATTGAATGCAGGAATGGTTAAGGAGAGGTGAATTTAAACCAAAAGATGAAAGGTTAATATTGGTGGCCCACGATGGTGGACTACATACACATTGATTTATAAAGTCTATTGAATATGATGGGAGAAATAGACAAATGCAGGTTTTGTAAAACTGAATTGGAAACAGTCGCAGATGTTGTTGTTGGATGTGATACACTAATAACAGAAGGACTGTATACTGAAATGCATAATAATGTGGCAAGACTGTTGCACTGGCAATTCTGCAAACATTATAATACTGAAGTAGCAGAAAAACACTGGAAACATGCCACAATGCATTCTAGAAAATGATGAAGTTAATATCACATGGCATCACCCATTACCAACAGTTCAAAAACTAGATGTGAGAAAACCGGATATAGTAGTCCTTGAAAAGGAGACAAAAGTAGCACTGATCATTGAAATTGCTACACCCAGTGACTACAGTGTCTTACGTATAAAGAGAAAAATGTCATGCCATGATTTATGAGCAGAAACTAGGGCAATGTGGAAGGAGGATACCCAAACAGTTCCAACAGTAGTAAGGGCAATGGGTCTCATAAAAAAGAATTTACAATCTTACTTAGATGTGTTACTGATGCATATAACTCCATATGAATTGCATGAGGAGTCAGTTTTTGGCACACTGTGGGTGCTGCAAAGAGCACGTCTAGCTAAAACTGAAGATTGAAACAATATTATTTTTATGAACTTCAATCATACTTTGACATATGAATAGGGTCTATTCCTATTGTGATATTAGAAACCCAAAGGACTTGGAGAAATTAAACCGAGAGTAGTTCTCTTCTGGATTTTAACCAGCAGTCAGATGTTAATGTCTTCATATGACCTTCAGAAATGCATGCAGTGCTCAAGGTTTGTTTTTTGCCAGAGCCCTGTAGAATGGAAGCAGTCCCTTTTTATTCTGGCTTCTGTCCCTTTAAGATACTTCCCAGCATTCTCTCTGCTGCTGTTGTTGCCATTCTTCTCTCACTCTGCTACCAGTGGTCCAATCTAAATGTGATCTACACCTTCAGATCCTTTGCCTCCACTGTTACAAAATTCACACGCCTTCCCCTGCTGATACATCATTCCAGGGCTGTTGTGATCTAAGAGCTGTACTTTGCATCTGTTTACTTTAAACCTCAACTGTCACATTTCTGCCAAGTTTTTCAGCCTTTTCAAATTGTTAAGTAAACTCTGCCACCATCCTTCATTGCAGAACTTTTGGGGGAACAAGCCTCCCATAAAACAAAAAGGGTTGATCCTTATTTCTGCACTCACAGATGTATCTTAAACATACACAGTGAAGAATACTGGAGTCAGGACAGAACCCTGCTGCACACCACTAGAAGCTTCCGCACTTCTTGTCACTGTTGCTCTTACCACAACCCACTATGTTGTTCCATTCAGTCCTGCATCTGTGTAGTTTCCCGGTGATGCTCATAGCCTCAGTCTGTCCACCTTTCTTATCATCTTCCTTTGTCGGACCAAGACCAAATCTAAGGGCTAGCTGAAGTCCAAATAGACAGTATCAACTGGTTCTGTTCTGTAAATTTCACTTATAATCCAGTCATAAAAATGAATCACATTTGACTGACAGCGAATTCTGCTCATGACGCCACGTTGGTTGCTGTATTCGAGACTTTTGTCATCTTGAAATGCTACTACCCTTCCCCATCGTTGTTGTAAAGCTATCGAGTCTCTAGTTACATGATTTCATAGTTTCTTAGTAGGCTATTAACCTTGAAGGATCTTTAGAAGCCCACCAATGCATGTCCATGAAGTTTGTTTAGCCCTTGTAATTTAAATGTGAATAACCCATAGTAGGCCAAGCATTTACATGCTACCCCTTTTTATAAGGGACAGGGATGATACTTCAGGGATGAATTTGCAGTTTCCATCCAATCATCCAGATTATGTAGGAATAGAGAAAGAGGAGTACTTTGTTTTACATGGTAAGGAAGATGATTCCAAAGTGGAATTGTCTGTGATACATATTTCTCCCTCAAACATGTTCTATTTACTTTGCAGAAGAGATTAAGAACTCTTGATTAAGTGTTTATGCCACCACTGGACTTGCAGATGTGCAATAGGTGTGAGATGATAGGATATGTTCATGGTCTGTATGTGAGACAGAGATCACCCCTCAGAAGCCTATATGATATCTAGAAGTGGGGAAAGACTTTGAGATGATCAGTGTAGTTCTTATGATTTAAACTCTTGATTTTCTTGGTAAAAAAATACTGTGGGCATTCAAAGTGTGTCAAGTGTTTGAACAGATACATGCCAAAAGGAGCATTATGCATTATAAATGATGAATACAATGGAATGACCACATCTCAGGACCAGGACACCATACCCTACTAATAAATTCCAATAATGTTTTCTGCCTGCCCCTTTATAGAAAGATGCCACACTTCTTCTAATTATTTGGCATTTCTACACTAGCCAATGATTTATTAACACACAGGAGAGATGTATGAGTTCTCTGAGGTGGTCTGTGTGCTTCTTGAGGTTTATGCTCTGTAAAGGCAGCAAGTTCCCCTTATTCTGTACTGGTGGTATCTGACCACTTCCTCCCATTCTGCACTGGTATCTAACCAGGTCCTCCTATTCTGCACTGGTATCTGACCACTTCCTCCCATTCTGTACTGTTATCTAACTACTGTTCCACACAGCCCCTTGCTTTGCTCCCATTATAACATGCACCTGTTCTTTTCCTTTGTGAAGAGCGAGACAAATTATTTATTCAATACTGCAATTGTTTCCCAGTCTTCTGTGATGTCCTTTCGCATCTTTACTCAGCCTGGTGACTTGAGTGCCTTCCTTATTTCTGTTACTAACCTAAAAAAAAAAAAAAAAAAAAACTTTGCTCCTCTCCTTGATCCATTCTGCTAACTTTCTTTCAGTTTTTTCACATTTTGCTCACTTTATTGTATTGCATCTTCAGTAACCTTCTATTGTACCTCCTCCACCTCCCTGTCTCCTCTTGTGTGCCTTATCACTTGCCCTAATTACTAGCCTCACAATTTTGATACAATCCTTCATGATCCAAGATCTTAATCAACTCCCATTCTTTCTCCACCCTGGAGCATAAAAACTGCTACAGTGATTCTGGCCAATTCCGATCTCCCCATTAGTATTATCCTCCACTTAGTCTTCTCTTTTACCCTTTCCTTCAGCCTCTCATCCTCCTGCCTCCTTGTATCTCCTCTTATTCTTCTCTTTTACCCTTTCCTTCAGCCTCTCATCCTCCTGCCTCCTTGTATCTCCTCTTATTCTTCTCATTTATCCTTTCCTTCAGCCTCTCATCCTCCTGACTTCTTGTATCTCCTCTTAGTCTTCTCTTTTACCCTTTCCTTCAGCCTCTCATCCTCCTGCCTCCTTGTATCTCCTCTTATTCTTCTCTTTTACCCTTTCCTTCAGCCTCTCATCCTCCTGCCTCCTTGTATCTCCTGTTATTCTTCTCTTTTACCCTTTCCTTCAGCCTCTCATCCTCCTGCCTCCTTGTATCTCCTCTTATTCTTCTCATTTATCCTTTCCTTCAGCCTCTCATCCTCCTGCCTTCTTGTATCTCCTCTTAGTCTTCTCTTTTACCCTTTCCTTCAGCCTCTCATCCTCCTGCCTCCTTGTATCTCCTCTTATTCTTCTATTTTACCCTTTCCTTAGCATCTTATCCTCCTGCCTCCTTGTATCCCCTCTTATTCTTCTATTTTACCCTTTCCTTAGCATCTCATCCTCCTGCCTCCTTGTATCTCCTCTTATTCTTCTCTTTTACCCTTTCCTTAGCATCTCATCCTCCTGCCTCCTTGTATCTCCTCTTATTCTTCTCTTTTACCCTTTCCTTCAGCCTCTCATCCTCCTGCCTCCTTGTATCTCCTCTTATTCTTCTCATTTATCCTTTCCTTCAGCCTCTCATCCTCCTGCCTTCTTGTATCTCCTCTTAGTCTTCTCTTTTACCCTTTCCTTCAGCCTCTCATCCTCCTGCCTCCTTGTAGCTCATCTTATTCTTCTCTTTTACCCTTTTCTTCAACCTCTCATCCTCCTGCCTCCTTGTATCTGGGAGATGATACTGCATCAATTCATCAGATATCCCTTCTACTCTAAATACCATAACACTTATTTTAGTTGGCGACCCTCACAGCATCCATGCCCTGTTCTGGTTTTGGTATTCTTTCATATCAGCTCCCCTCCTTTTATGTAGATTGCTGATCTGCCAAATCTCTTCCTCCTCTGTCATTTCTGAACAATCTCTACTTAACCACCTCCATAGCTCAGGTCCTATTTTCACTGGCACATATTCCTGTCTTGCATCATTTCTTGTAGCTCTCCCCATCTTTTACTGAGACTGCTTGCACTGTACAGTAAGGCTACCCAGTCACCCCAAATCACCCTTAGTTACTCCCTTGCATCTCTGTTCATATTTCTACTGCCTAAGCACTTCCCCCTCTTCTGCTATAGTTGTAATATATATTTGCAATGAAGCAGTAAGAACTGGCCTTTTTGGAAAAGTCTCCAAGGGGTCATGATATTGTATACATTTCACCGAGCTCATCTCTCTGATAGGTCTCTATTCCAGCTACTAGTCTGAAGCCTTTCTGTCTTGTCCACTGACACAGCAAGTCATTGCATATCCTAATCCTATAATTGTACATGCAACACTTCTGTGAATGCTGTCTCTAACTCCTTTCCTGTTGTCTTTGTATCACTTCCCTGGCTCTGCATGCTCTGTCTTAGCTATCTTCTCCAGCTGATCTTTGATGTCTATATACACAACAATGTGCATCCACTCCTACCCTTAGTAAACACCTTGGTTACCTCCTGCTATATTTTAGTCTAAGCTCTGTGCCAATTTTAATGAAATCTGATAGCCCCTTTTGCTGATTGCTTGGATTTCCCTTTGTAATTAACTTTCTAACTACCAAAACTATCCCTACGTTGTCTCCCCACTTTTTTGCTTACTGGTCCATGCCATTACCCAACATATCTGTAACATGTCCACCTCCACTTCTACCAGTTTCCGTCTTTCTTACTGCCCATGTTGGCTACAGTCCTCCCTGTGGTGCATATCATATTTCCATATTCTCTCTTGTGCTGTATTTTAATATGACCTCTCCAGTATTCTCTCTTTTTTTACTCTCTATCTCTTCCATGTTCTAGTGTGTGTCTCCTCTGCACACTTACTTCATGTTCACCTTGTATTGCTGGATCCCATCTCACTACTCCTGGTTGTATCTATCATCTGTCACTTGTTACTATGTTACTACTGCTTGCATCTGCCCCTTCCACCCTCAAATTACTTTTCTTGCTCTACCTTTCATAGCTACTTACTAGGTTGTTAGAACTATAGGCATCTTACGAAGCCTAGACTTACATTCTCATGTTAGGCATCTTACGAAGCCTAGACTTACATTCTCATGTTAGGCATCTTATGAAGCCTAGACTTGCATTCTCATGTTAGGCATCTTACAAAGCCTAGACTTACATTCTCATGTTAGGCATCTTACGAAGCCTAGACTTACATTCTCATGATAGGCATCTTGCGAAGTCTAGACTTACATTCTCATGTTAGGCATCTTACGAAGCCTGGACCTACATTCTTATGTTAGGCATCTTACGAAGCCTAGACTTACATTCTCATCTTAGTTATTAGCCCTTGTGTTTCGCTTGCAAATAATCTAGAGCAGGGCAGAACAAGGATGTGTTTGACCATTTATTTCTGGCCCCTATCTATGAAGGACATGGGGACTAAACCAGTAGTGAATTGGTTGTTCCTCTACATTCCTCCACATTACATTTGAATAGAAAAACAGAAGTACTTTGCTTTATGTGGAGTGGAATACAGTTCCAAGGAAGACATATTCTCTGTAATACATACCTATCCCTTCAACATGTTCTATTTATGTTGCAAAACAGATTGAAATCTTTTGAGCGGGTGTCTACATTACTACTGAACTTGTGAATGGGTAATAGTCTGACAAGGCCTGCTGTGGTACTATACACAAGGCAGAGGTCACCTATTAGTAGCGTATAATACCAGGAAATGGGACAAGGCTTTGAGACAGTCTGCATAATTTGTGATTTAAGCCTTGATTTATTTTTAGTGATAGTGCTATGAAGATTTGTTTTTGGGAGATTTAGGGATGGCATAGATGCAAGTATGTGATCTGGAAATATTGAGTGGGGGGTGAAGTCTGAATTAAATATGTCCACTAGTAGACTGGCTATGCCCCCTGGGTTTGAGTAGGTGATATCCTTTACTAATAGCTTGGTGTAGTGCTGGGAATTGTTTCTGAGATTTTATCATAGTTAAAGAGGGTTTTATAGTTATCCTTCACCTGAGTGGCTACTTTCAGCTCATACCTGGGTTTGGATGTTTGAAAAAGGTCAAAAATTCCTTTTAAGTTTAGCAAGAGTATTATTGAAATCTTGAGAATTAAATTTATTTTGATGTGTAATGAGATTTTTTTTCCTTTTCTTATTGAACCTGTTTTTATTAGGGTTCTACTACAGGGATTTTTTTTTAAATTCGCCATTGTATTCACTTTTGAGTGAAAATGTGTCTTATTTGTCATCTATACAGCTATTTACATGTGTATAGATTTAGTTGGTAAAGGGTTCATCATAAACAGTGGGTTATCACAATGGAAGGGGATTTTGCATTCAGCCAGGTCATCACTCAATTCCAGCAGCTTAGCCTTCACTAATTTTAGTTTCTCCCCTCGCCTTACTCTGTACCATCTCACTTGACTGTGTATCAACAGGCTCTGCCAATATTGTTTTTTCTTTAAACTCCTTCCCATTTCACTTACTATCCTATTTGTAGGACTCCTATTGCTTGCTCATCTCCAGTCTTACCTTAACCTTTTACTGCCAACTAGCCAGTCCACTAACATATCTATCCATCACATTATATTATGAAGCTCCCCATTATCTTGCAGACTCCATATCCTCTGGTATCCTGAGGATCTCTGATCCAAATGGCTGCTCCACATCCAGAGAACCTCACAAATCTCTCTCCTGGTCTTCCTGTCTATCCTATTTATGTCAAATTCTTGAATACCTAATGTTCTTTTGTACCTAACTCAGGCTTTCAAATTTTATCTTTGATCTGTTAAGCAAATGTTAAGACAAATGACAAGCTGGAAGGTAATTTAAACAGATTAGAAACCAGACACTGCATACTTAAATTATCATAAAATTCCTTACTCATAGACAAATACTCAACTTTAAGACTTTCAGCTTTTCCCAGTTAGGGGTCGCCACAGCGGAACTCCAGTCCACTCATGATTGGCAGTAGATTTTTACGGTGTCGAGTTGCCAGCCCGAAGCTCAACCTTCAAAGAAGGCACGCCCATTCACGCTCCCACCTACCTGCATGTCTTTAACATCACTCGACCGTGGGGAGGACATGCAGACTCCACACAGAAGGCGTTCCAGCCGAGAATCGAACGAGAGAACCTCTTGCGACAATGCTAACAGCTGCATCACCGTGGCTTATACAGACAAATACTCAACTAACTATGCATATTAGTTCTTTCTGGTGATGCATTTTCATTGGTCATGCAGAAGCAATCAATTAACACCTCTACCTGATTAGCTACCCAGAAAAGATTCATGAAGACACAGGTCTTAAGCAAATAATTATCATTTAGCTCTTTCTACACTATAGTGAAACAAACTAGTCAATCCAATAGACTGTCAGGCTTGAACAACATAACTTGTCCCACTGTTCTACATGAAGATAGAATGTCAATAAAATACATTTACAACAATATCCTTCATTGTAGTATAAACATGCTCTCTGATATGTTCATTTAACTTTCTAATAGTTGTAACTCTATAAAAAGACCTCACATTTCACTTATTTAGGCTATGTACGCTATACTCCTGGACTGACAATTAAAAAACAAAGTGACACCAGACCCCACGTGCAAAAATGGGGAAAAGGGATTGTGGATAAATTGATAGCAGGTCCAAAAGTCTCTTCAGGCTTAGAATCAATTCTTTCAAATTTAAATATATATTACTAACAACACCCTCACTTGTATACATACAATTTCTTTTGTAAAATTGTACTGTTAGAAACACGTTATGTTCCAGATTATTAGCCTTATTTACAAACACTGGTTGATCTCTTACTATCTTGAAATAATCAGGGAGACCCTTTAAAATACTTAATTTGTTCTTAATGATATTTTAATTGCACTGCTGCCTCTATCAGAAGGATTTTAAAACATTATAGCATCAGATACAGAAGCAGCATTTACTATTACTCAACAGTTCATTAATTTTAATTATGCCATATTTGTAGCAATTTTTATTTGTAGGAGTTCAGCTAATGTAATTAACAGACTAGTGTTAAATAAATTAGTATGTTATTTAAATGAATATAGAGTGAACGTTGAAAGGCCTGAAGTATTTATGTGAAGAAAATCCAAAGCTCTAGCCTAATAAAAGTATGAATTTAGTCTCAGTATGTAGCAGTTCAGTGGTTAAGCTATGAGGTGTTATTTGAGAAATCCAGTAAAATGCCTTGGCTCATATCAATAAAGTATAAAATTAAATAATAAACACTCATATATTGTGTATATTATTTTAATTTCATGTCTAAAAGTGACATTTCTCTTACAGCACTTTATGTTTACATGGACTAATAGAAAACCTTCTACTAATTTACTTATTTAAAGTCATAAAGTATATTGTATTTGCCAATAACATTGCCAAATGTGGTTAAAATTTAAAGTTTAAACTTTTTTAAATCTTACTTTTATGGTATTCCACTCTTTTTTTCACATACAGGATAGTGGTTATAGTTAAGAATTTGGTAAACACAAGTATTGCAGATTTCTTTAAATTTCTGGTAACCATTTTTTGAGTTATTACTAGTAAAGTTCAAATAAAGGTAACTTGTCCCTCTTAACACACATTGTTACTTAAGTATTAAACATAACCAAATGCCTGTGTTTAAGTTTTCCTTCCACAAAGTTTAAACAAAGAATTGAAATTTATCCTGTAATTCAGAAATCATCTTGTGGTCATAAATACATATTCCCAAGTCAGCAATATTAACCTCATTACACATTCAACATGGAAATACATTTTTTCATGTCATTTTACTCAACTTTTTCAAAGTATAAAAGCTCATCGTAAGAAAAAAAAATCTACATACAAATGTTACAGGAAGGGGAAGAAATTGCTTTATAGATTTTATCATTTTTTTTCATTTTCTGTGAAACTTGGATCATCAGCTTGAGTTAGAAATTTAAAGTACATTACTAGTTTGTAAGATTTATGAGATAATGTAAGTTTACAAATATCAGAAGACACAGATTATGTCTTCTTTAATAGTAATGACATAAAACATTTTAGAAAATTGGGTTATCTGTCCTAGTCCACCTTTTTTTTTTCCGGCACTTTGGATGATGACGATGAAGATATTTTGCACAGAGACGATACCCATTATCTAGTGTATATTTATGCATCATATTATCAACTGATTGCAGTTTAGTCCATTTTATATAATTAAACCAGAATATAAAGTATTTACTTATCCAGTCAATTACATTAGCTCATTCTACTGTGTACAGAAAGATAAGCTGTGAAGGCCTACCCCTTTAGCTTCTTAACCCTGAATTATCTTTTGTCTCCTCATGTTCTACTTAAAAAAAAAACTGTGCCTCTCCTCTTCTGTCTTTTACTGTTGTGATTGTGAGCTACTGGTTTACAGCAGTCTACTGATTATCTATATTCCATTGCCGTCTACTGCAATTCATTACTGTTTAACTGCATTTTACTGCAATTCATTACTTTTTAACTGCATTTTACTGCAATTCATTACTGTTTAACTGCATTTTACTGCAATTCATTACTGTTTAACTGCATTTTACTGCAATTCATTACTGTTTAACTGCATTTTACTGCATTTCGTTACTGTTTAACTGCATTTTACTGCATTTTGTTACTTTTTAAGTGAGTTATGTTCTTTTTACTGTAAGTGGTTAATCTGTGCTTCTTTGGGAGTTTTGTTACTGTGTTCTTAACCTTAAATTGAGTAGCATAGTCTAGATATAGGTTTGTTTGCATCCAGAGTTTCTGCTGTTTGGTTTCTAACCCTTTTTGAAGTACTCCAGCTACACATTTTCCTTTAGTAGCACTTGTGTGATCACCTAGTAGTACTACTCTTAGACCTTCCTCCCGTTACCTTCCTAGCTCTCTCTTAGACCTTCCTCCCGTTACCTTCCTAGCTCTCTCTTAGACCGTCCTCCCGTTACCTTCTTAGCTCACTCTTAGACCTTCCTCCCGTTACCTTCCTAGCTCTCTCTTAGACCTTCCTCCGTTACCTTCCTAGCTCTCTTAGACCGTCCTCCCGTTACCTTCCTAGCTCTCTCTTAGACCTTCCTCCCGTTACCTTCCTAGCTCTCTCTTAGACCTTCCTCCCGTTACCTTCCTAGCTCTCTCTTAGACCTTCCTCCCGTTACCTTCCTAGCTCTCTCTTAGACCGTCCTCCCGTTACCTTCCTAGCTCTCTCTTAGACCTTCCTCCCGTTACCTTCCTAGCTCTCTCTTAGACCGTCCTCCCGTTACCTTCCTAGCTCTCTCTTAGACCTTCCTCCCGTTACCTTCCTAGCTCTCTCTTAGACCGTCCTCCCGTTACCTTCCTAGCTCTCTCTGGCCTCTCTTCCTCAGTTTCTGACAAATATGGATGGACAATTTACTACATTTTCTCCTGCAAGCCTGGTTGATATGGGCATCCTGAGACAGTGTAGCAACAGCCTCATGTACACGGACAACCCTCCACTACCACCACCTAGGAACACAATTTGTGAGAGATACAATTACATCAAGCACCTAGTGTCATTGCTCTCTCCCCCACAAGCCAGTATATTTGGCACTGAGAAGGTTGTCAACATGAACAGCGCACCTACACAACACACCCCCATATATGTGGAGGTCCTCAGTAAAAACATACCCAAACAAGAGAGACCTCCAAAGCAAAAACACATGTGAAGTCTGCTGCCCACCACACCACACACCATGCATAGTCCACACACGTGTCTCACAGCCACTAAGGCCTAAATATAAACCCAACATATTAGTCAATTGAGACTCCATTATGAGACACACTAATGTGTCCCTCACCAGGCTAGATAAGGAGAAAGTCTTGTTTGCGCCAGAATCTTCAATATCACCCATGCACTCAAGTCTCTCAACAGGTACTGTTATGACTCTGTCATAGTCCATGTTGGCGTGAATGACTTGAGACATACCACCCTGGAGTACATGAAGAGACATGATCGAACTTGATGAATGTGTGTTCCAGGCAGGTATGTTCCTACCCTTAAGCAGCATTCTATCGTCACCCAAAATTATGCCTCAATACAAACAGAAAATGATTGACTTTAACAACTGGCTTAGTTTCTGGTGTCATTCCAGGGGGATGTAGTAACCGACAGCCTGGGATGACGATTGACAAACCACGATACTTTGCCAGAGATGGCCTGCATCTGTCTTCCTTGGGTTTCAGGCTCCTGGCTAAGGCTCTTGCCTCCACCATAGTGCCTTTTTTAGGCAATGCCATGAGGTCAAAACTACCAACATGAAAATTTCATCAAAACTTAAATTAAAGGTCAAGCTGCTAAACGCTAGGAGTTTAAACATGAAACTGCACTCATTGCAAGCATTCTTAACCCTGGAAGATGCTGACATTTGTGCAGTCACAGAAATCTGGTTCAAAGCTGTGGAGAGCACTCCAGCCATACCAGGTTACTCATTCCATCATACATTCAGACACCAAACCGTGGGCAGCAAAGCAAAAGGAGGTGGAGTTGCAATATATATAAAAGACATACACAGCTCCAGGCTGGTCAAACAGTATGACACAAAGAAAACACTCCAGGTACAGTTAATAACTGACAAGACACCTATTCAAATCATGGCTAGCTATAGGCCTCCAACTTTGACTCAAGATGCCCACTCCACCTATCTGGACCTCCTTGAATCTATCAAGATTCAACCCTTTACTCTGATCCTGGGCAACTTTAACTATCCAACCATAGACTGGAAGAAATACTCATGCCAAAACACAAATGCCCAGAGATTCCTTGATTTCATCAGTGCACTACTGCAGCATCCCTACCTTGTCATCATCCCTGGTAAGATCCGACCACAAAGTGATCACTTTCAAAGTCATCACCCCCCCCCCCCCCAACGTGGGTAAAACAAAAAAAAACTTCTCCAGAGCTGATTACAAACTTCTTCACAGCCTGCTTCCCCTCCATAAGATTTGGCACATATGTCTAAACCTACACCAAAGTACTATATGAGCATCTATATAGCTGCATGGAATCAGGAATACCCGACAGGATGAAATCATCCTCCACAAGGAAGAGTAAACCTGTCTGGTGGACATCTACAATAAATAAACTCTATAATAAAAGGAAAATAAATTGTTGTCCAGGTCCAAGAAAAAGCAGGTGCCTAATTGGAAGCAATCTCTCCTTAGTCTGAACAAGCAAATAAGAGCACTAGTGAAATCCTCTAAAGTAAACTTTGAGTCCAAACTGGCCACATCTACTAAAGAGAATCATAAGGCCTTCTTCACATATGTCAACATTCTCAAGGGAAGCACCCAGATCTGCTCAGAACTGGTGATCAAGGACACCACATAAGCAAATGCTGTAGATATAGCCAACCTGCTGGCAGACAGGTTCAGTGAAAACTTCACTCCTCTGTCCTCCCCATTAGTAAAACAGGACATCCCCAGTACCTGCTCCCCTCCCCTTATCTCTAGGGAACAAGTTATCACTGCCCTCACAAAGGCAAAAAATACAGCCTTCATTGGGACCCGATAACATCCCAGGCTGCATCCTATCAGGAAAGAACTTGCAGCACCATTAGGCACACTATTCAACCACAGCCTGAGTACCTGCTTTGTATCAGCCAAGTGGAGGACAGCCACTGTCATCCCTTTGCACAAAGGTGAAGCATCCACCAGTCAAGGAAATTATGGACCCATCAGCCTAACTACCTGGTCTGCAAGGCCATGGAGCAGATTATCATGGATGTCATTAACAAGGACATTGACAACCTCCAGAAACTCGATCCCACTCAGTTTTGTTTTGTCAAGGGGAGGTCATGCCTATTAAATTTGATTGACTTCTTTGAGACAGTCACCAAGGCTATGGATGATGGGAAGATGGTGCACACCACCTACACTGACCTGGCTAAAACCTTTAATACTATTCCCCAGTCAGGTATAATAAATAAACTCTCTCAACTAGGCATCAATCCATATGTTACCATATGGGTAGCAAACTAGCTCACTGACAGAACCCACCTAGTCAAAATATGGGAAGCCTTCTGAAGCAGTAGACCTGTAACGAGTGGTGTACCCAAAGGATTGGTCTTGAGGCCTCTGATATTTGGGATATACTTTTCTGAAGTGCAGGCCAAAACAAGTGGGATATGGCTGATCACATTTGCAGATGATTGCAAGCTGGGTGTTGTCATCAATTCCGCTAGTGATGTGGACATCATCCAAGAGGGTCTCACCCAAACAAATGACTGGTGCCAGAAACAAGGCCTCAAACTAAATGCCAAAAAATGCATCATCATCCCCTTTGGGGAGAGTGATTTCCCCACAAATTATCACACTGATAATAAGGTCCTAAGCACACAATCAGCTGTGAGGGACATGGGCACCCATGTTGACAGCAAACTGACGTTTGACCACCATATTGCCTCCATTGTATGGAAAACTTTCTACATGGTCCACCTCATTAATAAGGGTATCTCATCCAGGGACAAGGTGGTCATAAAATCCCTATATTCTTCCCTTATAAGACCCATTATTGAGTACAATGCCCATTTCAGTATGCACCCCACAAAGCACATGCAGCAGCTGGAGAGACCAAAAGGGTTCCTCACTGGGAGAATCCAGGGCGTCAAACATCTACCCTACACAGACAGGGTAAATGCCCTGTCCCTCTACTCAGTATCCTATAGAATCCTCTGATGGTGACCTCTGTCTGGCATACAAAGCAATCTCAGACCCCACCCTGATGGGACTGCTGCATATCTGCAAGTCAAGCTCCACTCAAGTAACGTCAACCTGGTCTATGACATCAATAGGACTTGTTAGCAGGACAGATTTGTGTCCCAAAGACTCCCCCTTTTGTGGAATAGACTCCCTCTCCATGTCAAGCAGACTACCTCATTAACCCTTTTTAAATGCAACCTAGATAACTGGATGGGGAACAGAAAGTACACCCCTGGGATTTCACCTGTGTCCCTACTGTACAGCAGCATAGGGTGCTGACTTGTTGGATCATGGGCTAAATTCTTGGTTTAGCTTGTAAGGACCTCAGGGCAAATAACGTAGTAACTTCCTATGATCCTATAACCTATGAACCTCACATTTTGTTCCATAAATACATAATACTATGCTTGCTTCAGCAGCACATTTACTAAAATTGAAACAATGACGAGAAGATAAGCATCCACATACCTGCACAAGCATGACATAAGTACATAATAATGAGTGTTTGCCCCGACAATCCATGCTGTTCTTTTACTCTTAGTGGCTTTGAGATTTCTGGTCTTACTATAAATTTGTCTTTGGATGCTCTTTTAGATCCTCACGGTCTCATCTCATCTGTTCATACTACTGAGCACCAGGAGATCAAACTGGGAAGTTTCTCCCCTTGACTTGAGAAAAACTCTTTCTTACCTTCCTCCCTACAAGTGATAATCCCTTTTTTCCATCTTACTTTGAAAGTCTGCAACATCTTGGACAAGAATAGCATTCACTGGTGACCCTTCTGTATATTTTGCGGTTACAGTGATCTGGTTTACAAGAGCCATGGTAGTAGTACCTGAAGGAGTGAATAACTTGAGATATAAAATCTGAGGGACATGCGCGGAGAGATTACAGAACTTCCCATGTATGATACAAATGCAGATAAGATACTAGGCCTGAGTAGAATCCTACCTTCACCTCAAATGATGCTTAGATACAAAGAAAAGATAATTGATTTCAGTAACTGGTTAAACAGCTGGTGTCATTCCATGGGAATCCAGCATGTGTCACGACAGGAAAAGATGATCGGTAGTCCAACTTGCTTTACTAAGGATGGCCCACATCATTCTTTAGATGGTTTTCCCATACTAGCTAAAGACTTTGCTTCCCCTAGTTCCTTTTTTGAGCAGAATTTAGATAGTTTACATTTCATAACAACTATCATTTTTAATTTTTTATTTTAACATTTGTTAACTGGGAAAGTCTGACTTGGAACAAAGCCAATTTTCAGTGGAGGCCCAGGGAGAAACGCTCCAGACACGTCTTTATAACGTGGGAGGAAACTGGAGCACCTGGAGGAAACCCACACGAATGCAAGGAGGACATGCATACTCCACACAGAAGGCACCCAAGCCGAGAATCCAACCAGAGAACCTCTTGCTGTGAGGTGACAATGCTACTGCTGCACCACTGCATCGTCCATTTAATTTCCAAAATTGGATCACATTAAGGTGGCTCTGCTCAACATCTGAAGTCTAAAAAATAAATTCTATTCTCTTGAGGCACTCCTGCATTTCAAAGGCATCCATATCTGTGTAGTTACTGAGATTTGGTTAAAAAGTAAAAGAGAATATTACCTCTATACACTGGATTTTGTGCCTTTTGTGCCTTCAGACTTGATGCCAACTGTGGCAGAGTCTTGATATTTGTCAAGGAACATATAACCTCAGGGAAGGACCCTGGGGACCCAACAAATTAAACTCATTCAACTACTAATTACTCTAAATAGGATTAAGTCTCAAATAACATTGACTTGTTGCCTCCTGATAATCATTAAAGATTCTTCAATGTTTTAAATGATCACTCTATTAACATAAACTCCATTACTATTGGTGACTGACTACCAGTAAAAAACTGGGACACCTATACCTCCCAACATAGGATATGCCCAAAACATTCATAGACTTAAAAAATGCCCTTGAACAGTTGGTTCACACACCTACCGGGGGACATAGCATTCTTGGCCTGATTCTTAAAAATATGGCTGCCTCTTCCACTACTCCTGTGGTATTTTATTGGTATCTCCATCTCCAATTAAATCTATCCACAAACATCTGACTTTTAAAGTTAAATTCTCCAAAGTCCCTACAGAAAACACAACAGAATTTAAAGTTTAAACAAGGCTATCCAGATCCATTCTATGAGAAAATATCAAAATTCACTTGTGTGTGCACCACTCAAGACCTTAATACAGCATAAAGCGTCACTAGGCAATTCTACGCAAGTTTAGAAAAATGCATAGAACATGCAGTCTTTACCAGAACAATGTATAATCGGAAATTCAAAATTCAACCATTAATAGTATAATTAAACTCTAGAAATAAAAAAGTCTTTAAATTATAAGAGAGATCCAAAACTGCCCTTCTCGATGTCAATGTCAATAGCTTAAAAAAACACTAAATGAGTCCATGAACTTAGCCTGGACACTGAAGCTTCATTAGAAAACTAATAAACAAATCCTACATTGTTCTGAATGTATTCATAATGATAGCTTCTATTCTGACGCAATAGACATTACTACTAACATTGCAAACAAATTTCGTGCCAGCCTCAACCTAAGACTTCCATACAAAGTCCTGAAATACCTGAATCCCCTTCTCCCTAATTATATCTAATAATCATTTACTGGAAGTACTAACCAAGACTAAAGGTACTTCCCCCATGGGACCTAAAAATATACCTGGTTACTTAATAGGGTTAAACATATGAGACTCACGCCTTAAACTGTTTACTTGTTTAACCTAAATTTAGTTACTCATTTCATATTCTCTGACTGGTTCACAAAAGTGATGCACCTGATTTAGAGTGGCCTTAAATATAACCCAGGTGAATACAGACTTATCAGCCTAAAAAGACTCATCTGCACAGCCATGGAGCATATTATAATTAACCTCATAAACTATGACATCAAGCAACTTACTAGACTTGGTCCCAACAGTTTGGCTTTGTAAAATATAGATCCTGTCTAATGAATAAGAAAAACTTCTTTCAAAGACTTATAGCGGCTGTGGATGTAGTCATGTAGTACAAAAGATGCATTTTGATCTGGCCAAGACCTCCAACACCATTCCACATGCTAGCATCATACAGAAGTTAAATGCTTAAAAAAAATCAAGCCATAAGTGATAAGATGGATAACAAACTTGCTAAAAGACAATAAATGCACATTGCAAGCTGTAGGAATTTCATTAAAAAGTATGAACGTGACCAGCAGTGCCCCGCAGGGCTCAGTGGTGGGACCTCTTCATTTTGGCTATTTCTCAGATCGTCAAACAGAGAACTAAGACCTCTGGCTACAAAGTTTGCAAGCAAATGCAAACTGGAAACTCTTGCTATGTCACACACTGATACCCAAATCCTCCAGAATGAATTCTCCCTGGTCTTGATGCACTAAAATAGACTTAGACTAAATGCTAAAAAGTACAGTCTTGTTACTTTTGGTAAACAGCCCCTCCCCCATCATACTATATAAACAAACCTCTGCTAAAGAAAATTTAGTCAGGAACCTACACAATTGGGATGATGACTCCCTCTCTTTTGACCACCATGTGACAAAACTTGTAAGGATATACTTTTATTTAGCACAGGTAATTGCCAAAGGAATATTTTTTATGGTCTAAAGAGGTACTCTTTTGGGAGGGTGTTGAATTTTCACAAACCATCACATAATAAAAAAGTAATTTTCCTTGGAATACTTCCTGTTACTGGTTTCACTGGGGTTATGAAGTTGATTTTGAAGGAGACAACTTTATGATTGAAACTTACACCAGGGAGGACAAAACATTGGAGGAGGTATACATCTTCCCACATTTGTGATTACGATGTCCAGTATGGTGGAGTATCAAATAGGGGTATTCACTGTTTGGTCAAGAGTGCCTGTATTTACAAAGTCCAGGAAACTATGTGCCTGTAGATTTGAGGTTATGTAGGATTTCCAGTCTATAGACAGGTTATTAAATTTTTCCATGAGTAAGGTGTTAGGTTGGATGGTATGTTTCCCAGGGAAACAAAAAATCACTGGCCCACAAAAAAAAACAAACACAAAATAAAGTTGGGGGCTACGCCCCCTCATCCCCAATGTGGGGGGATGTGCCCCCAGCCCCCCTACTTAAATATACTGACTCCGATATCGCACCACAGTGGAGGAAACGGCAAAATCCGAAAATGGCCCAGTGATTTTTTTTTTTTCCTGGAAAAAAAAATTGCTGTTCCGTGTCTTCGGGATTTTGCCATTTCGATATTTAGCTGTTGATTAAACAGTGTTTGCTATATTAAGCATTTGCTTACTTAATAGGAAACCAAGGTGAAGACCATCGTTGGCAAAGCAATGTGCTTGTTAACCATGTCTGTCAAAGCAGACAAATACGGATCTCCTTAGAATGACACTAGAAAAATAGACAATTGTTAAAATGAATCATCCTTTGCTCATACTGTCGCATCATCCGCAATGATGGCAATATCTTGTTCTGTTATTTCAAAATCTGAGCCTATATTTTACTTTAAAAGAAAAGAATAAGCATAGCCCAGTATCGAGAAACATTGTTTGCTGCATCTTCCAGTGATTATTGGCATGTGTAATATTTTATTATCCTATATGTTTTGTATAAGCTGCTGTAGTACATTTTCTCTGAAAATGGGTTATGCCTAGCAGGGATTTCCAGGTTAAAAAATATAAGTAAATAATGAAACAAGACACACTTCATATCAGTCATCTTATGCCAAGGGAAAAAGTGATTAAAATAAAATAACAGATGATTAAACCCTGATTTTAGACTAAATTACTAGTGTCCTGCATAGTGAAAGCTAGTATTTAGCAGATTAAAAAATATTTTTGTGATCTATGGCTCTGCGTATTCATACAATTTTATATCTAATAATAAAAGGTAGCTAACTTCCAGAGCCATCATAATTTGCAAAATGTATTGTGACAAAGTCATATGGTGACAGAACCATTGCAGCATTTAAGAGTAACAAAGACTGTTAATGTGAATGGAACTATGATGCATTACAAAAACTCTTTTGGTAACCAATAGCATTAAGCTTAGTAAGGTCTTACTATGCATATACAATTCTGATCTTATATGTCAGCTTAAGAATCATTTGCTTCCCTAACATTTCTGACAAAGTAATATGTATGGAATTTTTAAACTTTGCCAGTTTATTACATTCCCCCAAAATACAGGTTCTCATGTTTCCAATTTGAGAAAGTCTCTCACCCGGCAACATGATCACACCATTTCAGCTGAATGAAAGGATCGATATATGAAACAAAATCAATACGTTTTGGTAACCCAATAAATTCTGATATTAAATGAAAAAGCTTATAGTCGAGGAGGATAACAGTAAATAAATGCAAAGGGAATTAAAAGTAGATTTCACCCTTAATACTGACAGAGAGCATGCAATATATCCTAAAGGAGTTGCTTCTGCCAAGAATCACGCATTAAAGGCAAAATAAAAAGATCTTCCAAGGGTCAGGACAGTTGAACACTTATCTGGCTTCATGATAAAGGTACGCAAGCAAAAATAAAAGTTATCAATGACCACTAAGTACTTTCATAAAAAACATTTTGGATGTGCTAGTTTCAGTGGGCAATATCCAAAATTTATAAAGATTTGTTTGTGACGTCATCAATACCATGCCTTCAAGTCATATCATCAGCATTTCACTCAAAGAGGTACTGTCCTTAACTCCAGTAAATGGCAAAAATAACACTCTTTCCATAATATGGGCCTAAAATGGTTGTGAATATTTTAAAACATAATGACTACCTAAAATGGGAGTAAATATTTTAAAGCAATAGCCTTTTTTTCATTCCCCTTTGTTGAAGATTCCAGAAAAAGTAATAGCAGCACAGAGTAAAAATCACATCAACTGTTTTGGACTCCTAACTGACCAAGATCACATGTTCAGAAGAGATCATAGCACATGTACAGTTCTACTCTCTTTTTAGATATGTTAACTTAGAGCAGTGTTCTATGGCAAGTTGATGGTTGTTATTTTTCTCAACGTCACAAAAATCATTTGATTTAGCAGACCAGCACCAAATGCTGACCAAACTTAACCACAGTAGTTTAGGTAAGACAAATATGATGACTGTCCATCTACCTAGGGCAGCAATCCTTCTGCATCATTGTAGACCATATTTAATTTTCCCTACAGTCAGGTAAACGGAGGTACTACAAGAATTTATAATAGGATCCCTACTGTTTTTACTTTTCTTTAATATGCTAAGGATCAGCTTCAACAAACTTCACCATCTTTATTTACATATAACCTGATTCTATAGGAATCCTATAGCAATTATCTCTTTCAGGATGTCTATAATTCTCAGAGATTCGATAACGGGCTGAATGCTAGCATTGCAAAAACAAATAGTATGCATTAGGAGTCATAAAATGCTCACCAATTTTAAAGAGGCTGAACCATTTTTGTCTAGAATACATTCATATGTCTGTTAAATACTTGGATGTGTTGTTTAAGTTAGCTGTCTCTTTCATTCTGTATGGAAAAAAAGCCATCTCCAAACCCAGCTTTTTCTAGCAGATACGACACAGACCATATAGCCATGTCACATGACACTAAGCCAGTTCTGGCTGCAGGGATCACACTCCTCTTTTTCGAATATGATCTAACCCGTTTGCTGATACACAAGTTAAGGTAAGAAACAAGCTACATTTAATGCAAAACATTTACACTTTACAAGTACTTAAGAAAGAGGATGCAACTCCCTCAATCACGCTGAGGCTATGTGAATCTCAGTCACAGCAAGAGTAAAGCAGCATATTTTTACCTTAAGTGACCAAATTATAAAACTGCACCTCTTAAATCTCTTCACTGTACCTCAAAAACTAAAAACATCAACCAGCCATTCTTTTCAGGTGTATCACACAGAATAATACAATAATTCCTTCAGTCTATCCTCTGCTCCTTAGAGCTTTCTTAATCCTTGGGATAGAGTTATGGATTTCACTTACTGGTAAAATTAAACATTGTAGTAGGGTAAGAGTCTATTTAGTGTTTGTTAGCTGAGTGGAAATTATTTTTACAACAGTTCTGCAAGCCACTATTGGCCTTACAGCCTTTATTTGTGTTTTGTAACTCTAACATCATACCATTCAACAAGCTCACCATTATTATTGTAATCTTTGCTTAATTTTATATCAGTTGTATTTCTATATTACTATATTGTGATCCTATTTATTTTCTGTGACTGAAAAAGGCCCAATTAGTCCAGTTCACATTTCTGCATAAATAAATACCTAAACAAAATGAGGGAATTACATGTTTGGTGATAACATTTGAAAATCACGATGGAGGAGTGTAAGTTTTTAGTATTAAAATAAAAAGTTGTGCAGATTAGACAATTCTTTTACAGTACATTTAATTAAAATTGCAAAGTGAAAAGACTAATTTACAAGATGGAGTCCATGAATGGTCCAGTGGTTAACAGAGAGACCTGGAAATTTGTATCTTTTGGGAGCTTATTACTTCTAATGGCCTGGAGGTTTGAAAAAGGCACTAAAAGCCCTTAGTGAGCTCTTCACCCAAGGAGGACCACAGGAAGAAGTGAGGTAACCCCATTAGTAAAAGGAGGATTTCAGCCATTTTCCTACATCTTTCCAGGTCTTCTCATATTCATAGAAATTTCTTTAATGAAAAAAAGCAATCACTGTGTTGAGTAAATGAATGGATGAAGACATTTTCTCAACATGGCTAAGAGGGAACATTCCAAAGTACACAAGAGTCTGTTTCATTAAATTATTGTATGAAAATGTTTAGTTGAACTGTGAACATTCTAACAATTTTATATCTGTCTTATGAAAGAAGAGTTTATTGGACCCATCATAAAATACAAATAGTCAGTGTCATGTCACACTGATTTCTTCAAACAAATTAAGAAAACTGCCTACAGCTCTACAACTTAGATGAACTCTGAGACAGCAAAGAAGTGAAGAAAAAGGAGGAACCTCCTTAACTGACTGTACATTGATCTTGCATGGATGGACACACACACACACACACACACACGCGCACAGACACACACTGACTCAGTGATCTTTCGCACACACACGGAGTTTATTCCGCCACACTTACATGTATATATACACACCTTTGTCTGCTGATTTCTCACAGACATTCAAGTTTCACTCAATCACACGTGTGTGTGTGTGTGTGTGTGTGTGTGTGTGTGTGTTTGAATATAAGATCTGTCTTCAGCATATCTTATATTCAAACACACACTTTTGTCACTCAGTCTTACATTCATACTCACATATGTTCACTGATCTAGTACTCACCCAGACATGGACTTAAACCCACAGGTTCACGTTCACTTACACACAAGCTTACACACACACACACACACACACACACACACACACACACACACACACACACACACATACACACATACACACACACACTTTACAGATTACATAATTGAACAGATCAACAATTTTTGCTTTGACTAAAGTTTCCTTTTGGAGAATGAATGTAATCCTCTGAAACCAGTAAGTGGAGGATTTCAATGATAGAGAGGATTGGACTACCAGCAGGAGAGAGAGAGAGAGAGTGAGATTATACACAAGGAAGGAGAACACCAGAATAGGTGTAATCCTCCTTTATTCCCAATAACTGGGCTAGACTCATGGAGGGATTGGTCAGCATTCCAACCACTCTCCTGCCTGGCCCATACCAGAGGTGATGAAGGCAGAGCTAGGTTGGGGTGCAGTTAACTCATGGGGGGTTATTGCAGACTTTCAGTTGCTGATCCCTCAATCCTCTACCACCTCTTCCAACTCCATTTACATTGGAACTTGGGCACACCTAGCAGTTACATTGGGGGGGTGTAATGGCACCCTCCACCAGTGAGTGACCTCCAGGGCCCATAGGTGAGGCATCCTGGCTGCCCTCCACAGCATGTAATGGGGGGCAGATCTGTAGCCAGGTGAACTTTCTGTAAGAGAAGTCTGGGACCAGCAGGTGGAGTGGTGACCTGGACCACATCACTTGCACAGCCACGGCAACTGCTTTTGAAAATGAAAACATAAATGGAGAGAAACAAAACAAACAAAAAGGATAGCAACAAAAAAAGGGAGAGAAAACAAACATTCATACTGCATATCTGACATATGACCTATCACAGAAATACACAGACATATATTAAAAAAGCATGAACTATACTGCTATGACACACATGCATTACCCCATGGCCCTGAGGCAGGATGTGCAGGGTGTGTGCGCAGTGGCACTGCTCCCATTACCTTGACTTTTGTGTGCAGGGGTAACTGATAAGGTGTGGGCAAGATTGTCTTGTGTGCAAAAAATCATGGCCTCTGTGTGACTAATGTGTCTGAGGACCCTCAGAGCCACCATACAAGAAGTGTCAGTCACCAGTACACATATCAAGGTAACACACACCGTGTGTGTGTGTGTTTATATATATATATATATATATATATATATATATATGTAATATATATACGTGTATGTGTGTGTGTGTGTGTGTATATATATATATATATATATATATATATATATATATATATATATATATAGCCACGTTTCCAGTGGTAACAACTAGGCCAACAGCTGACTGAAAATACACAGCACCATCTCATCTCCAACTGTGCCCCCCCCCCCAACTAAATGCATACATACATACAAATATTTCAAGCATGGGCATAAATGCCCTTCTAGCTTGTCAATATACCAAAACACTTGTTCCCATAATAAGTATCCAGGCTGTTCTTAAAAATATCTAAACTAGTGCTTGCTTTAATGTAATCTGGTAATCTGTTCCATGCATCAGCTGCTCTCTCAGTGAACCAATTAGTACACTTCTCATTCCTATAGAATCTTCTACACAGGTTGTCTGATAATTCTCTAATACTTTTTGATAACCCCAAACATTCCTAGAGGTAGTTGTTCCTAAATTCCCTATATACCTAATTAAGATCTCCTCATAGACATCTTTAAGAGACACTCTACAAGTTTGAATATCTTAGTCTTTTATAATAACTTAAAATGTCCATGTCCATGGATGCCCTTGGTATATTTCCGCTGTACTCTTTCCAGTTACCTCATGCTTGTCTTCTTATAGGGTTTCCATATTGTTATTCCATACTCAAGTTTGGGTCTAATGTAACTAACAAACAATGACTTCATTATTTTTTATTTCCTAAACTTTATAAATCTTTTTATACAACCTATAGTTCTATAACTATCATTAACCAATTGGTTGATATTAGAAAATCTCATAGCTGAATCTACCCATATACTTGTGTCCTTAAATGAATATACAGTTTCAATCACTGTGTGCTGTATTAAATACTCACCTTTCAATTTAGGTCTCACAAATCTAATATGCCTAGTTTTTGATGTATTTATCAGCATATTATTCCCCTGTGCCCAAATGGTCAGTTTAGTCAAGTTATTTTGCAGACATGTCTTATTGGTAACACTTGTAATCAATTTACCTAATTTCAGGTCATCTGCATACAGACTGTAGAACACCTCAGATGAAAAAGTTAGGTCTGAAAGATACAATCTAAACAAGGGCCAAGGACGAAGCCCTGTGGGACACCCTGACTGTAACCAAGGATTTCACCTGTCCATTTGCTGTATGATACTTGCCATGTCCTCTTTGTAAGGCATGCAGTTATCCATCTTATCAAGGGTACATCAATACCTAGTTGTTGCAATTTACTATGAGTGTTTTGTGCAAGACCCTGTCAAATGCTGAAGTTAAGTCTATATAAATTACATCACAGCATAATTTTTCATTTATAGCTGTTATTATATTGTTATAGAACATCATGTTACAGGTATACCATATACCAACTCTGGGATCATTCTACAGTGGGAAAAATGGTAAATTTCCCCTTGTTTGCCAACTGGTTACTTACAGTTGGAAACATGGTAGCTATGCAGTTGTTCATTCAAATGAAGTTCCAGAGTTCTCATCTCTGCCTTCTCGTCTTCAATAATGTGGTCTTTCGTTCTAGTAAAGTAGACCCATATATATATATATATATATATATATATGCACACACACACACACACACACATATATATATATATATATATATATATATATATATATATATATATATATATATATCTATATATATATATACACACACACACCAGTACAAATGTATGCATGGGAAAAGTATTACCAGCAGAGACATTTGTCAGACTGAAGCATGGGAAATTGTCACCGAGATTACATCCAAAAATCAATATGGGGCCACAACATAGTAACATAAAACTGCAAATCCTACCTGCCCATAAAATGCACGTAAAAAAAACTTCTACCAACAATAGCAATCCATCCATTACAAGCACACAAGTGTTTCCCCTCCACTCTACACAACCATCCAACTCACCACCAAAAAATAAAAGGCAAGTAAAATAAAATAAATATCATATACCCTGCTTTCTCAATATGCTCAGCTGCTGAATGCAACTATGCTTGCCAGCCGACTGACCATTTTATCATTATACCTGGGCAGATAGACCCATGTCATAAAGAGAAAATGCAAGTGTAAACTATGTTTGTGTCATGTGCCCTGTTTGTGGGTGTGGGAAGAACAGTGCCTACCTACAAGTGCAATGCTTTGCTTTATTGTCCTAACACATTAAATTGCCAAGACAACTGACACATCACATTTAACTTCAAATCTGTGTGAACTGAATGTCTTCAGAAGATGGATACAATTACTTCCACTTGTAATATATAACAAACAATAATGGTATTAAATGCTAAAACCTCTACAAGATCACATGCTGGCAGTGTACACTGATAACTACCAGCTGTATTCCAAATACTTGCAAATATGTAATGAAATCATATGCATCCCCTTGCCAATATTTGCAAATATGTAATGAAATCATACGCATCCCTTTGCCTGGAGTGCTGCACTATTTTCCTCTGCTAAAGGAGGGTGTTCTCAGAGATATCCTCAAACTACAACAGAATGAAAAAACAAATCCGAAATGCTGCATCCCATGCTAGATCATATAAATTACAAGACAAATTAAATGACAATCAGCTATTAGAACATCTCACTGGCTTGTGCTTTGACCTTGTCTTATGGCTAAAGTACAGGCTGTACCAGTGATGTCATCTCTGCTCACCAGAGCAGGGTATGGCTGTGGCATCAGATACTACCCTGGCAAGACTGTGCCACACATCCACTTTTTATTGCAGACCCTTGGAGCCCCTGACCATGTCACTCTGGTGGTCTGTATACAGCAAGTACAGAACAATTAGTCCCCATACTGTACCACCACAAAGCCCTGTCAAGGTCATTGCACTTGGCTGCCATGGTCTTTCACCAGGCTGCAGTCCAAAGAACAGTGGTAGCCCTTTTGTGGTTACACAGTCAGCATGTAATACACAAAACTGGGTAGGTAGTTAGCATGGCCAGTCATGGGTTCACCATTGGTTTGCACACTAAAGGATGGCATGGTATTATGGTGTTAGTGTGTGGACACTGGCATAAAAAGTATGCACTGGATTTTTATTGATTAATTGTGGTAACAGTTTTGCTGTTTAGAGCTTCTATTGGATACAAAAAAGTAAAATACATTTCCTGCAGTCACCACAGTTGGTCACTGACCCATGGGTACCCACTGCACATCTCAGTTGCTCATGCAAGTGAACATAGGTGAGCGAGCATCTTAGTGCAGCATTGGTCATTGCTACAATGAAAAAGAAATGTAATTTAGGCACATTCATTAGCCAGTGCCTCATTAGCATGACTACCACTCTAGAAGTGTAAATGTGCGATTTAAGTTTCCATATCCTTCATGGGCTTCAGCATGCTATGGAGGATTATAGTGGAGCAACAGACTAAGCAGGTGGACAAGTTGCAAAGCAGGACTTTTCGGCCCAGCTTCTGTTTTGGAAGAGGAAGTATATTTGAACAGTGTTTCTATGACTTGCTGCTGCATATTCCTCTTACGCATTGCCTGGGCGTTGTCTTGACACTATGCACTTCTACATGTCGTTTATGTTACTTAAAGGTACAGCCATGCTGTCATTATGTGGTAGCAACATGTTACAGTCCGTCTCTGCTCTATAACAACAGTGAAAATATGCATACCTGCAGGCCAAGTATGGAGTGCTCAATATTCAATAATATTAAAGTCATCTGAAGGTATGTACAGCTTCTAAATGTATGCAGCACTGAACTGTGCAATGTTCGTGGGTGTTGGTGGTCTGTGTGATGCAGATATTACTAGGTAATGCACCTGGAACATGGTCCAGACAAAAAGGCAACTGCTTCTTGCAACTCAGTGTAACTAGTTACTAATGTGTACTGTATGTTTATCATGGGGGGTAGGGTAGGGGACCGAATAGTCCTGTGAGAAAATCTGTAAACTATGCAGCTTTAAGCAGCACATATGTTGGCCCCAGATAATTACATTTGCATGACTACACAGACCACGTCCTGCAACAGAAGTCAACGTGTTCTTGGTTTTAGCAACTCTGTGGTATAACAGAAGTACTTCTGGCCTTGATAGGGTATGCTTTTTGCATTTGTGGTGTACTGTAGTCATAAAAATCAGTACTTGTTCAAGCATATCCCAGCATTATCTGCCACATCTATGGCATGAGTGTATGTTCATGAAGCAGCATGGATAACAGCTATGCTTTTCAGTCGTAGAATATCGTGTGCAGATATTATATTGGTGCAATTGGGACTGGTAAGACCCAAGCAAACACACCTGCCCATACATAGTACATATTTGTGTAAATTGTCACAAGTACGTATACACATAGCAAGGCCACATTGTTTTTACCACACCTGCATCCTACAGTTTTAAGTTGTGTAGGCATATGTCAGGTAGGAACATAAAAGTTCTCACATGCATTTCCGTTTCTATTTCAGACAAGTATGTTGTATTGTGATAAACAACGGAAAAGCAAGTTCGCCCACTCAGAGAATAACATCTTGTACAGGTCCTCCATCACCAAACTTAGCGGATAATCAGTCATGAGAAATCTGACTCCCCCTTCTACAGCTATGCCTTGTAGGGCATCATTAATAACATCACTGCAATCAGTGGCCAGAACAGGATCTATAGTCAAATTAGATGCTGGACCACCAAAATAATAAATAATGCAAAAAGGTTAGGCAATCCACTTGACACCTCACTGCAAGGGATTCTGGGTAATTACACAATTCACAGTGGAGTCCAAGATATTGGAAAAGAGCTGAGCAGACCACCATATGTATCTGCTGATGATGGCCCATGTGGATATGTGTTAACATGGATAAAACCTGCCATAGTAGGTAAATGTCTGCTGTGGTACAACTTACAATCATGAGAACTCTTTTGCAGGATCATCTGAGATTCAGGTGCAGAGGCCATCAGCACAAGGTATTTTTTCAATTAGTTTCTCATACTACTATGAGAGAGAGAAGGTTGGATGATGTGGGGATAGTGACTCAGGAAGTGCAACGAATTAGCAAGGTGGAAGTAAGGATAGCAATGAAGAGGATGAAGAATGGAAAGGCTGCTGGTCCAGATGACATACCTGTGGAAGCATGGAGGTGTTTAGGTGAAATGGCAGTGGAATTTTAACAGAATTATTTAATGAAATCTTGGAAAGTGAAAGGATCCCCGAGGAGTGGAGAAAAAGTGTTTTGGTACCGATTTTTAAGAATAAGGGTGATGTGCAGAGCTGTAGTAACTATAGAGGGATAAAACTGATCAGTCACAGCATGAAGTTATGGGAAAGAGTAGTAGAAGCTAGGTTAAGAAGGGAGGTGATGATTAGTGATCAGCAGTATGGTTTAATGCTGGGAAAGAGCACTACAGATGCAATGTTTGCTCTGAGAGTGTTGATGGAGAAGTACAGAGAAGGTCAGAAGGAGTTGCATTGTGTCTTTATGGACCTAGAGAAAGCATATGACAGGGTGCCTAGAGAGGAGTTGTAGCATTGTATGAGGAAGTCGGTAGTATCAGAGAAGTATGTAAGAGTGGTACAGGATATGTACAAGGGTTGTGTGACAATGGTGAGATCTGCAGTGGGAGTGACAGATGCATTTAAGGTGAAGGTGGGATTACATCAAGGATCAGCTCTTAGCCCTTTCTTATTTGCAGTGGTGATGGATAGATTGACAGACGAGATCAGACAGGAGTCCCCGTGGACTATGATGATTGCAGATGACATTGTAATCTGTAGTGAGAGTAGGGAACAGATTGAGGAGACCCTGAAGAGGTGGAGATATGCTCTAGAGAGAAGAGGAATGAAGGTCAGCAGGAGTAAGACAGAATATATGTGTGTGAATGAGAGGGAGGATAGAAGAATGGTGAGGATGCAGGGAGTACAGTTGGCGAAGGTGGATGAGTTTAAATACTTGAGATCAACAGTTCAGAGTAATGGTGAGTGTGGAAGAGAGGTGAACAAGAGAGTACAGGCAGGGTAGAGAAGTGTGTCAGGAGTGATTTGTGACAGACAAGCACCAGTAAGAGTGAAAGGGAAGGTCTACAAGAGGGTAGTGAGACCAGCTATGTTATATGGGTTGGAGACAGTGGCATTGACAAAAAGGCAGGAGTCAGAGCTGGATGTGGCAGAGTTAAAGATGTTAAGATTTGCACTGGGTGTGACGAGGGTAGACAGGATTAGGAATAAGCATATTAGAGGGTCATCCCAGGTTGGACGGTTTGGAGACAAAGCCAGAGAGGCAAGATTGCGTTGGTTTGGACATGTGCGGAGGAGGGATGATGGGTATATTGGGAAAAGGATGCTAAGGATGAAGCTGCCAGGTAAGAAGAAAAAAGGAAGGCCTAAGATAAGGTTTATGGATGTGGTGAAAGAGGACATGCAGGTGGTTGGTGTGACAGAGCAAGATGCGGAGGACAAGAAGAAATATAAACAGATGATCTGCTGTGGTGACCCCTAATGGGAGCAGCCGAAAGAAGAAGAAGACTATATTAATAAGTAGTATTTCACTCTCTGGGCATTTTATTGGGGAAGGGTCTCAGTTTGGATAATTTCTTTTGGTGTTTTCACAGGTGCTGTGTTATCAGAGTCCTCCACTGCAGATACCGGGCTGCCTAATATTAATACGCTGTTCATCTCTGATCACGATGGCAGTCAAACCCAGCAGAGTCAGGGGGGACTGGACACAAACAATGGGATCACCACATCCCCAGAACATTCAATTGGCATGGCTTTTGTGCTTGCCAGCCCACCCCACAAACGTAGACATACAATGGCAAAAAGACACAGGCAGGTTTACCCAGGGATGGATGTCTTCACCTGCAGCACACTCCCTATTGTTTTCCAGAAGATCCATAGAGCAAGAGGAAGATACTGGGGGATGTCATGCCAGTGGCTGAGCATCCCATGGGTACCATCCACTACCTGAGGTGTGTCCATGACTGTAACAGAGTTTGTGCAGGGCTATAATGCAACAACTGGTAGATATCAACACAGACCTTGCTAAGCTGATAGAGGGTTGCATGTTGTCTGCATGATGACCTCAGTGTGTGCATAGATCACATATCCAAAAAGATAGACATGGAACATAGGCAATTTGCACACAGCAGGTGTCACTGTGTGGCCTGATGATATAGCTGATACTTCCAATAGCTGGTCCACCTATGTCTCTGGTGGGGAAGATGGCAGTATGTTTCAATGTGGAGGTACCTGCAGGCACATTGCTCATGCCAAGACCACCCCTGGTATTAGTGACTGTTCACAGTCATGGAGCACACTGTCTTCATGGTATGGTCATGTCTGGGACCATCCCCAAGAGAGGGTGTTTCCATTGTCTGTGCATGTATCTTCAGTGGATACCCTGAACTTGTCTACCAGACTCCTCTAGAGTGCTGCAACAATCTTTAGAGGCTGTATTTCAGCAGTCAGATGTCTGAACTTCCCACCATCACACACACACAAACAAACAGCAACCCCTCCCTAGCCAGTCCACCCCAGTTTTTCAAACCACCCTCATTTGAAATACACAGCAAAAAATATTGCTCTAATGCATTGCTGGACTGTGTGGAGATGGATTAGCTTGAAGGGGATTGTCAGTGGTGTGTTGGAAAAAAAAGAATTATGCTGGCATTATGAAATGCATTCAGAAAACCAGGACTTAACTGCTGTTGCTCTATTGAGTGTGTTGAATTTACATAAACTGCCACACAATCTGTAAAGGTTTTTTAGGGAATTCTTTGAGGAAATTTTTTGTGTACTAAAATTATACTAAATAATAATAAAAATGATGTGTAGAATGTGTATAAATGTATATATGTTTAGTTACTTTAACCGGTTAATAACAGCCTGCCTTTAAATTGGAACCTGTGTGCTGAGAGACAGCCTTACAAGACTATCTGCAAATATATAGAGCTGAGTATATTTTTCTGTATTATTCTGTATTATAGAGCTAAATTGTTGCTTAGATATCTGTTGTCTTACTGTTCTGCAAATATACAAAGATCAGTATATATTTTTTTGGTTTTATAATTTGCACTGTGATGCCTCACATCTCTGTTGAAACTGTCTTCCCCACCCCCTCTCCCTGTTCTTGGTTGTAGTTTAAATTTGGTGGATTTTGCAGTGCCCGCCCCACTGTAGATTTGATCTAGGACACTCCCCCAGTCCCACCTCTTTACCACATTCTACCTAATAAACCCTTTCTGCACTTGCTTTTAGTCCTTTTTAATTTAATTACATTTTTTCAAACCGTGTGTGGACTAATATTGCTACATACTCAAGTGTGCCAGCTTGCACTGCATGTGAATTGTTTTTACTACTGTTTTTGCTACTTTTCTAAAAAAAAAAAAATTGTAAGCCTGTTTCCTACCTTTCCTGTAATTAGTGTTCCAGATACAGATTTGGTGTATCCAGGACTGTTTGTAAGCTTCTGAGCCCCCCCAAGCCTTTCTGTGCTGGAGGGAAGCCTTCTAGCTTATCAGTGGGAGTGGTAAGCATTAGGTAACCTGTCTACCACATAAGGAGTGGTTCTGGACAAGAATTTGTAGTTATTGACCGTTTGGGCGGTCTTCCATCTCTCTCAACTTTCTGATTTGAAGGCCTGCATTTGCACTTGTTTCTGTCCTGTAACTCCTGGGCCCATCTCATTTGCTCACTCAAAAAAAAAAAAATATATCTGCTTTTACTGTATTTGTGTTTCTTCCTACTTTATTTTGCTTTTGCGTCATCTTAAAAGTGCTCAATTGTATTTATTACTGTTTGGTGTAACACATTCTAAGCCTTTTAGTTTAAGCACTTGGGCTTCAGACCAGTTGTTTTACATTAAGAAGGTTTGTGGTCTGCACTGTAGTGGCAGAACAGGTAGCTTACATCCTTCTAAGTTGGGAAATGCTGATTAAGGGCTCAGTGTCTGTTATTCTAAAAGTGTATTAATTCTGGTTTAAGCACTTGGGCTTCAGGCCAGTTATTTTACATTAAGAGGGTTCGTGGTCTGCACTCTTGTGGGAGGAGAGGCTGGACTCTGCCCTTCTGAGCTGGGAATTTCTGGTTAAAGGCTTATAGTGCCTGCATATTTGAACTGCTTCTTACTGAAATTGGTACAACTTGTTTGCTGTAGCATAGACTAGATCCAGGCCTGCTGAATCTAGCTTTGTTTGTATAACTTGAGCACTAATCCAGGCATTCTTTAAAGTATTCAGTTGTATTTATTACTGCTTGATAGTAACTTGATTAAAGTGTAGCAATCATTCTAAGTCTTTTGGATTAAGCACTTGGGCTTCAGACCAGTTGTTTTACATTAGGAAGGTTTGTGGCCTGCACTGTGGTGGCAGGACAGGTAGCTTACATCCTTCTAAGTTGGGAACTGCTGACTGAGGGCTCAGTGTCTGTTATTCTAAAAGTGTATTAGTTCTGGTTTAAGCACTTGGACTTCAGGCCAGTTATTTTACATTAAGAAGGTTCGTGGTCTGCACTCTTGTGGGAGGAGAGGCTGGACTCTGCCCTTCTGAGCTGGGAATTTCAGGTTAAAGGCTTATAGTGCCTGCATATTTGAACTGTTTCTTACTGAAATTGGTACACCTTGTTTGCTGTAGCATAGACTAGATCCAGGCCTGCTGAATCTAGCTTTGTTTGTATGCTTGTTGTTTGTTTGCTTGTTATTTCCCTGAAACACTAATTCCACCTAAAACGTGGCTTTTCAGTGCTTCTGTGGATCCCTAGTGATATCTGCATTGCTTACTGTACTTATTTCCTTGTTTCACTTGAAAGAAAGTTACTGTTTGTCATTTTTGCATTTAAGTTACCTGTAACACATTGCATTTAAGTTACCTGGCACTTGCTCATTAAGCAATTATATAAGTCAGCACTAAAAAATTAAAAGCACTACAACCTCACAAACTACCCTTGAGTACCTTGTTCCCCATTTGCCCTTTTTTTCAATTATAAAGGAATTCCCAATACTATTTCTAGCATGTCCAAAGGTCAGTTGTCAATCTCCTCTCCGGTCCAGCTGGTGAATCTGGGAATCTTGAGGCAATGTTACAACTGCCTCATGTACACAGACAACCCTCTCCTCCTCCCAACAAATTCCAGCACATGTGAGAGATGCAACCATATAGCCAAACAGGAGGCTAAGCTCTCTCAACTCAGTACTGGCGTAACGAGTCAGGAGGAGAAGGAAACCACACTCACTACAATTCCAGTCTCACATAGACCTACCACGACAGCAAACCAAACACATAAACACACAAAAACATACTCAGAGGCTCTAAATAAAAATCTGCCTAAGCAGCAGAGACCTCCAAAGCAGACACCCAAGCAACCGCTACCCCAAAACAAAACACATGCAACACATAGCTCACAAAGCCAGTGTGCCAAACAGTCACAGCCCTTAAGGCTAAACAACACACCTGATACACTTGTAATATATCGTCAGGCACACTGTTGTCCCGCTCACCAGGCTGAACAAGGAGAAGGTTACGGTGAGCTGCCTGTCAGGCGCTTGGATCCGCCACATAACACAAGCACTCAGGTCACTCCAAGGCAAGTACAAATATGACTCAGTCATTGTCCATGCTGGTGTGAATGACCTGAGACGTACCTCCCTGGACTACATGAAAAAGAGACATAGAGGAGCTCTCTGAGCATGTAGCCTAGGCCGGTATGACCCCGACCTTGAGTAGCATCTTACCCTCACCAAGAATGATGCCACAATATGAAGACAAGATGATCAATTTCAACAATTGGCTTAAGTATTGGTGTCATTCAAAGGGGATCCAATGCCTGTCAGCCTGGGATGACATGCTCGACAAGCCACAATGCTTCGCTAGGGACGGCTTGCACCTGCCACCCCTGGGCTTTCGGATATTGGCAAAGGGTCTTGCTACCCCCATAGTGCCTTTTTTAGGCAAGGCTCAAAAGACAAACCCACCTCCATAGGTATCACAAGGGATAAGAATCTAAGAGTAATGCTACTCAACGCCAGAAGTCTAAACCTCAAGATGCACACACTCGAAACTCTCCTTAGCATGGAGAACATCGATATCTGTGCAGTAACAGAAACCTGGTTCAAGGCTCCCGAGAGCACCCCAGCACTACCAGGTTATACCTCATACCATGCTTTTTGGCCCCAAAACCTGGACCAAACCACAAAAGGAGGGGGAGTATCAATATTCGTCAAAGATACCCACACCTCCAGGTTGGTGGCACAGCACAAAGCATCAGAGACTATCCATGTGCAACTAACAGTGGGTAAAACTGCCTTCCAGTTTATAGCCTGCTACAGACCACCCTCCCAAACCCAGGAACCCCACTCGGCCTTCCTGAGAACACTGGAAAATATGAAGGTCTCTCCGAACACCATTATATTGGGCGACTTCAACTACCCAAACATAGACTGGGAGCATTACTCTAGCTCCAACACCCTAGCCCAAAGGTTCCTAGAATTTATAAACTCAAATGCTATGGAACAACTTGTTACCACTCCCACAAGAGGGGAAAACATACTGGACCTGATCATCACCAACATGGGGACTCTATGCTCCAGACCAGAAGTGTATCCCTCACTGGTAAGATCAGACCATAAACTAATCTCACTGGATATTCACATCCCGACCCCACCCCCTGCCCAGAAAACCACAGTGAAAAACTTCTCTAAAGCAAATTTCACACTCCTCAAAACCGAGGTGGAATCCTTCAAAGCCCCCGGGCCTGTGGAAAATACGGCCCAGACCGCAGAATCCTTTATAAACGCATTCTACGAGCACCTTCAAGAATGCATGGATCATGCAATCCCAAATAAAACCAAGACCCAATCCTCCAAAGGCAGATGTCCTGTCTGGTGGACCCCAGCCATAAACAAACTATACAATAGAAGGAGGAAGCTACTACATGATAGAGCAAAATCCCAAAAAGGGAAGGCATCTCTGATCAGTATTAGCAAAAAACTACAGGCACTCATAAAATCGTCTAAGGCCAGCTTTGAGAGAAAAATTGCACAGGACACTAAGGATAATCACAAGGCTTTCTTTAGTTATGTTAGGAACCTGGGTGGGAATTCCCAGATATGCTCAGAATTAGTCCAAAATGGCAAAAAATACACCAAACCCACAGACATTGCCAACATCCTAGCTGACAGGTTCAGCGCAAACTCCCCCCCCCCCTCCCCACCAAAAGGGCAAATATCTATTCCAGCAGAGTGCTGCCCCCCTGGCATCTCAGATGCTCAGGTAAGAGCCACCCTCTCCAAAGCAAAAAAACACAGCATCAATGGGACCAGACGGTGTCCCGGGCTGCATCCTACATGAACTCCAAGAGCTAAACCCAAACATAAAACTAATGTTCAATCTCAGCCTTACTACAGGATATGTACCCAAAGAGTGGAGTACAACAACAGTGGTCCCTCTCCACAAAGGTGGTGCCTCAACGGATCCTGGAAACTATCACCCCATAAGCCTGACTAGCTTGGTCTGCAGAGCTATGGAAAGGATCATCATGGACCTCATAAATAAAGATATTGGGGACTTACAGACACTGGATCCTACCCAGTTCGGCTTTGTTAAGGGCAGATCCTGCCTCTTAAACCTGGTTGATTTCTTTGAAACAGTCACCAAGGCCATTGACGAGGGGAAGGTGGTCCACACAGCCTACCTGGACCTCGCAAAAGCCTTCAATACAATACCCCACTCGGGCAATAAAGATAAGCTCACCAGCTTAAATATAAACCCCTATGTCACTAGATGGGTTGCAAACTGGCTCAAGGACAGAACCCACATGGTTAGAATTGCTGGAGCCATGTCAGACTCCAAACCAGTTACAAGTGGTGTCCCACAAGGCTCAGTCCTGGGACTTCTCTTGTTCGGTATATATTTCTCGGAGGTACAGGCCAACACGGAAGGACTGTGGCTGACCAAGTTCGCAGATGACTGCAAACTGGGTGCCATAATCGACTCTCCAGCCGACACAAGCATCCTCCAAAAGGGCCTCATAGAAGCAGACAACTGGTGCCAGAGCCATGGCCTCAAGCTAAACGCCAAAAAGTGTATAGTCATCCCCTTTGGCAAAAACAAAGTACCCACAAATTACCACATAGGTGGTAATCCGTTAAGTACAGAAGTAGTAATTAGGGATCTGGGGACCCAAGTTGATAGCAATCTCTCATTTGACAACCACGTGGCCAAAGTGGTTAGAAAAACATTTTATATAGCCCACCTAATCATGAAGGGATTCACATCTAGATCAGGGGAGGTCATCGTGCCTCTTTACTCATCCCTCATCAGGCCCATAATTGAGTACAATGCCTCTTTTGGGATGTACCTTACCAGACACCTGCAGCAACTGGAAAGACCCCAAAAGTACCTCACCAAGAGGATCAAAGGGCTCAAACAGATGCCATATGCTGCCTGGTTAAAGAAGCTCCAGCTCTACTCAGTGGCATACCGCCTGCTCAGAGGCGATCTGTGCCTGATGTATAAAGCCATGTCCAACCTGGAATTAATGGACATTCTGCACCTCAGAAAATCCAAATCCCATCGGGCTACACGCTCGAGAGACTTGAACCTCAGCACTGAAATAAATAGGACATGCTGGAGGGACAGATTCATAACCCAGAGGATCCCTTCACTCTGGAATAAAATCCCAGTCCAGGTTAGGCAGAGTCCCTCATTGACTCTCTTCAAGAGGAATCTTGATGAGTGGATGGGAGATCGTAGGTTTACCCCGGGTATCACTTATGTCACTGTTAGACAGAGGCACAGTATACTAACCTCGAAAAAGGGCATAGCAAAATTAATTTAAAATGGGTGGCGAAAGCCAAACACACTCTGGCTAGGCTTATAAATGCCCTAGGGCAGATAGCCTAGTATGAACCTGAATTCAGCCTGGATTAGATTTATTGTATCACACCAGAGGTTTAAATGGTAAATTCAAAACACACATTTTATATGCCGCTATTACCATGTACTGTTGGTATAATTCCCCCATTTACCATACTGGTGGATGCCCATGCACACACCTGCACACATTTATACATTTCTAGTTTTCTTTGTCCACTGTTTTCTGTATTTTCTGTGTGGTTTTCCTACTGGTCTTCATTGTATAAACACGTTTTGGGGCTGTAAACATGAAAACTGTCATGAGGTTTTTTTTTTTTTTTTTTTTTTTGAGCACACCACTGACATTTTGTCTGAGATGTTAACAATTTTTATGCACACTAATACACTTGGATGGATATTTATTAAATATGATTAGACAGATGCATTTTTATATTTATATTGTTTTAGTTTAGTTATGTTTATGTTTAGATAGCTGTGTGTTTTTTCTTGATTTTAGTTCTTGTCACAGACCCAATGAAGGCTTTACTGCATTAGTTAGCCAAAAGCGATTTTAGTTAAAAGTCTTTTTATGTATATTTTATACTTTTCTTAATACCTGATCTTGGAATGTGGGTTGCAAATAGATAGGTAGTGTTTTCCTTAACTAGGATTTAATTTGATCTAATCAGTAGTAGTGTGTGGGGGTGGTTACTTGGTGTTTTTTTTTTTCTTCAATAATTTTTATTTTCATTTTGCATTGGTGTTCTAAAATGCACTTTTACGGCCCTGTTTATATTGTTTGCCAGTAATAGGTTGTTATAAAATTAAACAATACATATATTTTCCACACCTACTTCTAAGTGTTGAACAGCTATGTTTAATATTGTAAAATAATTCTGATTTTTGTTACTGAAGATCGCTAGTCTGTGAAGAATAAAGGCTTATTGCTTTGGAACACTACCTAGGCTTCATGATTTTTGGAAATTATTGTGACTGATCAAATTAACAAAGTTTTAAGACCACTAATTTCTCTCTTTTTTTTTTCCTAATGCACTGTTACACACACACACACACCATTGCCCAGTAATGATACTTGAGAATGTGACCCTCCCCAGCTGTGCATATGATAACTGTGCCTTACCATCTCTATACTGATACTTTGGTAGCCTATGACTGATGGACAATGTGGCCAGTCTATGCATGGTAGAGCCTAGCTGGGTTGTATATTTATATGCATTCATTTTAACAATGTTTTATTCCAGCCCAGAGTTATGAAGCAAATGCTGGCTCTAAGTCAGAGTAACAGCATACTTAACTGACCTATATCTGGCATAGTCCTCGCCAGCAGCTGGCTCCTCCACAGGCTTCATATCAGGCACCTCACATGCAGCTGCCACCTCCACAGGCCATCAGGAACCTACACCTTCAGAGACTGCTCACTATGCACCTCCTTTTTTCACAGGCTCCTCTCCTGCAGCTAGCTGTGCCACAGGCTCATCAGGCACCTCCTCCTTCACAAGCTCCTTGCCTGCAGCTGCCACCTCCACAGGCTCATCAGGAACCTACACTTTCACAGGCTGCTCACTATGCACCTCCCTCCCTCACAGGCTCCTCTCCTGTAGCTGCCACCTCCACAGGCTCATCAGGAACCTACATCTTCACAGGCTGCTCACTATGCACCTCCCTCCCTCACAGGCTTCTCTCCTGCAGCTAGCTCTTCCACAGGCTCATCAGGCACCTCCTCCTTCACAGGTTCCTCCCCTGGAGCTCTTCCACATGTAGGCACCTTCTCTACTACTGAGTCTGGGACTTTCATCTCCTCCTGAACAAGTCTGCCTTGCTATGCTTGCTTGCATAAAATAATATTATGTAACATTGCACAGACTGAAAATATCTTACTGCATGTGCCAAAGTCATATTGCAAGACACCCCCAGATACATAGGATCATAGGAAGTTACTAGGCTATTGGCCCTGAGGCCCTTATAAGCCTAGCCAAGAGTTTAGCCCATGCATAGACAAATCAGCACCCAATGCCCCTGTCCAGCAGGGACAGAGGTGGAATCCCAGGGATGCATTTTCTATTTCCTATCCAGTTATCCAGATTGCGCTTAAAAAGGGGTAAAAAGGTACTCTGGGGGAGTCTTTGGGACACAAATTTCTCCTGCCAGCAAGTCCTACTGATGTCACAGACCAGGTTGAGGGCACTTGTGTGGGCTATTCGAGTGGAACTTGACTTGTGGATATGCAGCAGTCCCACCAAGGCGGGGTCCGAGATCACCTTGTATGCCAGACAGAGGTCACCTCTGAGGAGTCTGTATGAAACAGAGAAGAGGCATAGGGCTTTTAGCCTATCTGTGTGTGGTAGATTTTTGAAGCCCTGGATTCTCCTGGTGAGGAACCTCTGTGATCTCTCCAACTACTGCATGTGCTTTGCGAGGTACATGCCGAATGGGGCATTGTACTCAATAATGGGCCTTATAAGGGAAAAATACAGGGATGTTATGACCTCCTTGTCCCTGGATGAGATACCCTTACTTATGATGTAGGCCATGTAGAAAGCTTTCTGTACAGTGGAAGCAACATGGTGGTCAAAAGTCAGGCTGCTATCAATTCTGGGTACCCAAATCCCTCATGACTGACTGCATGCTTAGAACATTGTTATTAATGTGGTAATTTGTGAGGACATCTCTCTCCCCAAAGGGGATGATGATGCATTTTTCTGTATTCAGCTTGAGACCATGTTTCTGGCACCAGTCATTTTTTGGGTGACACTCTCTTGGAGGATGTCCACATCACTAGGGGAATTGATGACAGATCCCAACTTGCAGTCATCTGCAAATTTGGTCAGCCATAGCCCACTGGTTTTGGCCTGTACCTCAGAAAAGTATATCCCAAATAACAGAGGCCCCAAGACTGATCCCTGGGGTACGCCACTCAATATGGGTCTACTGCTTGAGGTGGCTTCACCTATTTTGACTAGGTGGGTTCTATCAGTGAGCCAGCTGGCTACCCATCTGGTAACATACGGATTGATGTCTAGTTGAGGGAGTTATCTATTATGCCCGAGTGAGGAATAGTGTCAAAGGCTTTGGCCAGGTCAAGGTAGGCAGTGTGCACTGTCTTCCCATCATCCCTGCCTTTTGTGATTGTCTCAAAAAAGTCGACCAAATTACAGACATGACCTCCCCTTGACAAAGCCAAACTGTGTGGGATCAAGTGTTTGGAGGTTGCCAATGTCCTTGTTTATGAAGTCCATGATAATCCATTTCATCACCTTGCAGATCAGGTTAGTTAGGCTTATGGATCTATAATTTCCTGGATCAGTGGACGCTCCACTTTGTGTAAAGGGATGACAGTGGCTGTTCTCCACTCAGCTGGGACAAAACCGGTACTCGGGCTTTGGTTGAATAGGGTGCCTAATGGTGCTGCAAGTTCCTGCTGGAGTTCATGTAGGATGCAGCCCGGGATGTTATCCGGTCCCATGGAGGCTGTATTGTTTTGCCTTTGAGAGAGCAGTAATGACCTGATCCCTAGATATAAGGGGAAGGGGGCAGGTATTGGGAATGTCCTGATTTACTGATGGGGGGACCGAGTCATGCAACTTTCACTGAATCTGTCAGCCAGCAAGTTTGCTATATCTATGGCATTTGTATATATGGTGTCCTTGACCATCAGTTCTGAACAGATCTGGGTGCTACCTTTGAGATTACGGACGAAGAAGGCCTTATGATTGTCTGTAGTAGATGTGGCCAATTTAGACTTGAAGTTTGCTTTAGATGATTTCACTAGTGCTCTTATTTGCTTGTTTAGGCTAAGGAGAGATTGCTTCCAATTGGGCACCTGCTCCTTCATGGTCCTGGTCAGCAATTTTTTTCTTCTGTTATAGAGTTTATTTATTGCAGATGTCCACCAGACAGGTTTACTCTTCCTTGCAGAGGATGATTTATTCCTGTCAGGTATTCCTGATTTCATGCATCTATATAAATGTTCATATAGTAATTTGGTATAGTTTTGGATACTAGTGCCAGTTCCTAGAGAGGGGGAGGGGACTGTGATGCTGTTTATACCATCCCTCAGGAGGCTGTAATCAGCTTTGGAGAAGTTGTTTTAATTGACACTAGTTAGGGGGGGTTGAGGGAGATGGTGACTTCAAACATGACCGCTTTATGGTCGGATCTTACAAGGGAGGATGATACTGCAGGGATGCTGCAGTGGCTACTCAATGTTGGTTAATCCCAAGTCCAAGATATTATCACCTCTTGTGCGGGTATTGACTAGCTGTTCCAAAGCATTTGCATTTACAAAATCTAGGAATTTCTGGGTATTTGTGTTCTGGCAAGAGTAGTTCTTCCAGTCTATGTTTGGGTAGTTAATGTCACCCAGGATCAGGGTAAAGGGTTGAATCTTGATAGATTCAAAGAGGTCTAGATAGGCGGTTTGGGTATCTTGGGTCAGATTTGGGGCCGGTAGCTAGCTATTATTTGTACAAGGGTCTTGTCAATAGTTACCTGCACCTGGAGTGCCTCCTGTGCGTCATACTGTTTGACCAGCTTGGAGGTCTGTATGTTTTTAATATATATTGAAATTCCACCTCCTTTGGCTTTACTTCCCACAGTTTGGGGTCTGAATGTATGATAGGATGAGTAACCAGGTAAGGCTTGGGTGCTCTCCACAGCTTTGAACCAGGTTTCTGTGACCACACAGATGTCAGCATTTTCCAGGGTTAGGAATGCTTGCAGTGAGTGCAGTTTCATGTTTAGACTCCTAGCATTTAGCAGCATGACCTTTAATTTGTTTTGTTGAAATTTTTATGTTTGTAGTAGGTTATCACTTTTGCTAAAAAAGGCACTATGGGGGAGGCAAGAACCTTTGGCAGAATCCTGAAGCCCAGGTGAGACAGATGCAGGCCATCTCTGGCAAAGCATTGTGGTCTGTCGATCATATCTTCCCAGACTGTCAGGTACTGGATCCCCCTGGAATGACACCAGAAACTAAGCCAATTGTTAAAGTCAATCATTTTCTGTTTGTATTCAGGCATCATTCTGGGTGACAGCAGAATGCTGCTTAAGGCTAGGGACATACCTGCCTGGGACACATTCAGCAAGTTCAATCATGTTTCTCTTCATATAATCCAGGAAGCTACATCTCAAGTCATTCACATCAACTTGGACTATGGCAGTCATAACAGTACCTGTTGTTCATAGGTTGCTACTAGGCTATTGACTGTAGGGCCCATACAAGCCAATCCATAACAATTCCCTAGCTATTTCTTCCCACAATATATAGAGACTTGAGTGCATGTATGATATGGTGGATTATGGCCCCTGACAGACAACTAACCATGACTTTCTTCTTATCCAGCCTGGTGAGAGGCACATTTGTGTGTCTCACAATGGTGTCACCTATGACTAATATGTTGGGTTTATGGTTAAGCCTTAGTGGTTGTGAGACAGTGGTGTGTGAACTATGAGTGGTATGTGGTGTGGAGGGCAGTGGAGATAGCATGTGTATTTGCCTCAGAGGTCTCCTTTGTTTGGGTATGCTTTCTTTGAAGACCTCCACATCTGTGGGTGTGTGTTGGGTAGCTGTGGGTGGTGTTTGAGGTGTAGCGATTGTGTTGACAGCCTTCTCAGTGCCAGATATGCTGGCTTGGGAGGGAGAGAGCTTGGACTCTAGGTTCCTAATGTAATTGCATCTCTCGCAAATTGTGTTTCTAAGTGGCAGTAGTAGGTGGTTATCTAGTGTACATAAGGCAGCTGCTACACTGTCTCAGGATGCCCATATCAACCAGACAGGCAGGAGAAATTGTAGGAAATTGTCCATCCATATTTTTCAGAATCTGAGAGAAAAGGCCAGGGAGAGCTAAGGGGTTAGCCTAAAGCCAAAGTGCTTAAACCAAAACTAAGTGGCTTAGAATAACACTTATAATTTAAACAGGTTATAAACAAGCGGTAACAAATGTAATAAAGGATGCAACTGAACACTTTAGAGAACAAGCCACAGCAAGTAGCAGAAAAAGCAAGATGAAGTAATGGAGCAGGGGGAGGAAACACAAATACAGAAAAAGAAGTTGAATGAAATGTTTTTTTTTTTTTTTTTTTTTTTTTTTTTTTTTTTTTTTTTTTAAGTCAAGTGGGAAGGGAGAGAGGAGGAACAGAAGAAAATTCAAGGTTAAGGAACTAAGGGGTTTGACCCTCCCAAATGATCTCTGTATTCATCCAGAAAGTGAAAGAAGGGCTTCAAGTAGGCAAACCACATGTTTGATAATGATGCAGGTCTGTGATACGGAAGTGTTATAGCCATTCTGTGAAATGGCCTTGGGGAATTCTAACAGGCATTATTCGCCATGCTTCAAGGGTATATCCAGCATCACCAATGAAATGTCCCTGGATAAAATCATCCCACAAAAGCTACTAATATAAATTGCATGTATGCCATGTTGGGGAGTCATGGGCACTGCCTGGGTGACCTGCAGATACACTTGATATCATCTGCATTACAGACTATGTGGCAGTTCATAGAGTCAACCTCCTTATGTATGATGTACCTTACTCCCTGCTCTTCAGGTGGGACTTTATTCCAACTTGGGTGCAGTCTATGGCCTCCAGTACCTCAGGAAAATGAATTACATTGTAAAGCCCACATAGTGTTGGCTTTCTCCTCTACGGTATGAGGAAACCACTTATACTTCCTCACACACTGCAACATGGCACCAGTTCCTTGAGGCAGATGCATGGGAGACATCCACTCTGTCTCCCAATGGTCAATGAAACATCCCTGTAGTTATGCAAAGCCACTTATATTGGTATCCACAGGGGGGCAAGTACTCCACTTATCCCATGGGCCTGTATATGAGGATGAAACATCTTAACCAGCACCTGCATGTTGTCCCTGTCTTCATGGCAGATATCAACAGTTTCAGTTTTGTGGAGGACATGATATGTTAACTGCAGATGGATGATATGGAACCACAGATGGCAATGCTGCACAACATTGTGGTGTCTGTTAGCAAGTGCACCCTGCTGCATACTCAGATTAAGTAGCAGGTTGGCTATCCCTAGATATACATTTGCAGTCTGTCTTCTATTTTAACTGCAAACAACTCTACAGTTAAAATCTGTCAGCACAAAATATATACATTTCTGAATTGCTCTGCCATATTGTTTACCCTCATTTGTATCCACAGCTCATTACACTATCATCATGGCACCATTTGCATATCAGACATGCTGTGAATTTTAGAGGTTTCTTCACTCAGTGTGTTTCTGAATTGACCCTACAATGGCTTGTGGCTACTCATCAGGCCAAAGCACCTACCACAAGAAGAAGACAGTTTCTGAATCCCAGCCACAGTTTTTTAATGTTGACACTACCCATGTTCCACTTGCCAAGACAATTTACATATAACATTGTACTTCCTATCAGTATACCAGGTTGTTTTTATATACAGTTTGAGTCAAGTCAGCCTCTCACCTTTAAAGGTGGTTTTTCATTGTCAGCAATCTGCTCGCTGTGTTACCTAACCTACAACTGTTTGATAGTTTTGTCTGATAAGCCTCTAGACATTTAAAAACTAATAGTATGTTCATGTTCTTCATTATATATACTTCACTAAAGTATTTAAGTATCTTTATAAATATTTTAGCTTTTTCCCTGTAAAGATCCTGACCAGTAAAAGAGTAACTCGTAAATAACTGAATGCAAGATCTTGAAGACACAAGACAAAGTTACAAGGCTGAAAACTCAAACAACTGAAAACTCATTATTAAACAGGAATATGGTAAAATAAAGTTAGTGTAGGTGTGGAGTCCTTCTGCATTCACCAGTATAGAAGACTCTCCCTATATAATATCTCTGGTTAAAGTATTCTTACTCCAAGATCACAGCACAGTACTGATAAACATGCTTGTGCTACTTTTCAGCTTGTCCTTTTTTTACTCTAATTCGTACAGTCCTCAGCATGAAATAATTTATGTAGGAGGTATGAAGGAAAGCCCTGCACCTTTAGAGAGCTACTCGGTCTTACTGCTTCATACATTTTCAATCATTTGAGTTTTGAGATATTGTTTAAGTTTTTGCATCTTCAGACATGTAGTCAATCACAGTTTAGTCTTATTCAAAATGTTAATATTATAGTTCTCAACCTCTAAACACAAAGTCTGGACAAAGGCAAAAATAATGGGGGGACAAAGCCCCAAAAGCAGGGACACATTTTAAATATTGCTCTTATAAAATTAGAAAGTTTCTAGAATGAAAGGTCTTGTGTTACCATGCATTTTCCAAAGAATATGAAGTCTGAAACTCAAATGCCTCTCATTATTTAGTGTATTTAGTCCTCACACATGTGCCACAAGAATCCAGAAAAATACAAATTTTATGAGGAGCAGACTAAAAATATGAGACAAATACTGGGACAATCTGTGAAAATCTGGACAGTTGAGAGGTATGGGTGATACAGGATGAATATATCTGTGATGCCCCACCACTGAACCAATAGTCAAGGAGCCTCAATCCTCACCAGTGACACCAGTGGGGGACGTACACTGAGAGGATGACAAGGTACGCACAAAGTATTACTAGATGCAGCTCTCTTCATCAAGTACAATTTCCCTTAAAGAGCACAGAGATCACAGTCAGTCTGGGGCTGGTTTCTCCCTCTTTCTCCTGATCCCCAATAAGAGTTCCCAATGGCAGAACTATAGAGTTGAGATTTCAGGTGAGTCACCAAGCCAAGATCTCCAAGCACCCTCTCTGTCCAACCAGGGCTTCGTGTCCCTGCCCATGTAGTGGACACACACACTCTTTAAGTTTGATTTGCACAAACACACCTGGGAAAGACTTACTAGCTATGTTGCCCAAACCATAAGGTAGTTATCACTGCCACCAGCCAGCTCCTTATCAGCTACTTTAAGGCCCTTAACAAATGGTGTTGAATCATACTGTGTAATATTAATATTAATACAAATGGTAGTTTGACCAATGGCAAGGCTATTAGGAGTGGCCCACAGTGTCACCAAATAAATATACAAGTACTCTCAGAACTTAAATATCTCTAGACAGATCAGCCACAATGAAATGTTTAAATATATTTAATAATAAATAACAAAAGAACAAGGCAATGCTAAATATATATTTACAGTGGCATCAGAGTTCAAAATCATAGGAAATATTTAAAACAGCATTGCAGGACAGTCTCAAATAAATGAAGAAAAATATCTAAACTAAGCTTTGTATATTCAAACAACAGCAAACAAGATGTATATATATAAACAACAAAGACTATCAGTGAGTCCCAGCTCTACCTTCCAATAAAATTTATTTCGTTGAACAGTTCCTTCTCTAGCCGCCAACAGCCTTTACAGAGTAAAACAGTAAAACTCATAAAACACTTGCAATATATACAAAAAACCAAGTAATCAATCAATTACATCATTAAACTATCAAATCACATAGCTTAAATATATTTAAAGTCATAGTCTTAAACAAGACATTGCCAGTTACATTCTCTGTTCATTCCATGTGGATGCAAAGTCCCAAATTTCATAATCAAAATGCATTCCTTTTGTCTTAACATATTTTTTTGCCTATCAACATCATTATAATATAATGGAACATGTTCCAGAACAGACACTTTTATATTCTCAATATTTCCATGGTGCACTGAGTTAAAATGTTCAGCAATAGGACTAGTAATTTTATTATTTTTAACATCTCTAATATGTTCTTTTATCCTATCTGCTAGCATTCTTTTGTTTCTCCAATATAATATTTGTTACAATCACAGAATATGACATACACAACACCTTTGCTCATACATGTATATTTGCCTCTTGTAACAAAAATTTTGCCATTTATTTTATTCACTTCATTTACAACATGTTTACATATAGCACATTTTCCACAAGGGAATGTTCCCAAATTCTTCACAACATTTAATTCATTAGTACAAGGCTTTTATAAATGCTGTGTATCAGAAAGTCCTGTATATTTTTCCCTTTCTATATGATGTCATTAATTTTATATTTTTCAGTGATGTTATATCTTTTTAATAAAATTCCAATATTCCATAATGATTTTATTACCAATCATAGAGAAGTTAGTGTACTTTGTAACAAAAAACATTCTCTCCTGTTCAGTCCCATATTTATTGCTCCTTTGATAGTTATTTTGTCTAGTAGTGCCCTTGCTCTGTTTAAAGGCTCTATGCAAGCTATTTTCTACATCATCTGGGTTATACCCTCTATTTTTAAATATCTCAGCCACTTTATAGGCCTCCCTAAAAGCCATATTAATATCAGAATTGAGTCTTTTTATTCTCAAAAATTCCCCATAGGGATGGCTGACAACGTATGGGGGATGGCAACTATCTCCCACATTTTCCAGCTTATTTCATCAAATTTTCTATGAATACTAGTATATATGGGAAAGCCATTATTGCCCCTAAGCGAAATATCCAAGAAATTAACCTGATTTCCCTTTTGTATGTCACTAAATTTTATACCAAATCTATTATTATTTAATTCATCAATGAAATTATCTGATGTCTCCCAATCCCCATGACAAATGAAAATTAGGTCATCAATAAATCTAAAATACCTTAGAACATTATTTTGAAAGAAAGGCAACCTATAAAGATGTTCATTTTCAAATAGCCCCATAAACAGGTTAGCATAGGCTGGTGCAAACGCTGCCCCCATAGCAGTACCTGTAACTTGTCTATAAACAGTGCCATTAAATTCAAAAAATTATTTTTCAAGCAGAATTCCACCAGTTCCAGGACATAATATGTTTTAGGACTATCATTCAAAAAGAATTTTATAGCTTCCAAGCCCAAATTATGGGAAATATTAGTGTAGAGACTCTCTACATCCACCGTAATAAAATACATATTTTCACCCCAATATATATCTTTTATTTTCCTTAGAAAATCATATGAATCTTGTATATAAGAAGGTAACAACAGAACTTTCTTTATCAATATTTCATGTAACATGATGCAAAGATTATAAGTAAAATATCCAAAAGCTGACACAATAGGCCGACCAGGTGGTCGGTTCAGATCTTTATGAATTTTAGGTAAGCAAAAGAATTTTGCAATTTTTCTGTTCTTTACATTTATTTTTCTATTTATATCCATTTGACTTAGATAGTGTAATCTCACACCTTTCTGTAATAATTTTTCAAAATCCTTTTCTGCTTGACATAGCTGATTAATGTTAGTTTTACAATATACATTGTTGTTATCTAGATGTTGCATACACATACTATAATAATCATGAGAATTTAATATAACTAATTTTCCCCTTTGTCTGCTTGTTTAAAGACTATATTACAGTTTTTACTCAGTTGTTGCAACTTTTCCCATTCCAATTTTGTTAGATTATAAGTATGCTTTTTATTCATAAAGCCCTCTATTTCCTTTTCTAACATTGTATTCAGTAGAGATTCAAAACGTACTATATTAGAATTTTTACATGGAGGTAAAAAATAGTTATTATCTTTAAGCATATGTGTATTTAATAAGTCATAAGCATTGTTTTCATCTTCACTACCCGATGCACATGAATAAAAACTTTCTTCACTTTCTGTTTCACTATCTAATGAAAGTAAAACATCACAGTTAGTATCTAACCCAGTTGCTTTATTTAATCTAAAGAAGTGTTCCTTTAAATGCATTTTTCGGCATAATTGGAACAATTCAGTTTTAACCTCATACTTTTAGGTAAGCATGTGGGTACAAATTTTAAACCCTTCTCTAAAACAGACATTTCTATCTTGTCTAGTTTATAACTGGACAAGTTAACAACATAATTACTATGTAAGTTATGTCCATCTACCTTTCTTATGTTGTCCATCGCCGAGTCTCTCTGGCGTTCTGGATTGTTCCAGCCCCTTTTCCTGGTATTGGTATAATGTCCATTCGATTCTGAGTAGGTTTTATGAAATGCTTCTGGGTTTGCTGCAACTGGCAGTCTAGGAAAAGTTTCTCTGTCATCTTCTTCCCATGAAGACCCTCCACTTTCACCAGACAGGAAGTTCTTACTGGCATATTTTTCTGAAGCAGGATTTCCTTTTGAAAAGAGACACTCTTTCTCCTGTTTCTTTGAAAGCTAGGAAATACAAACGCCCTCTTGTGGTCATAGTCTCTAATGTCTCTAGTTAATTTAGATTTTTTCTTTCTACCAGATCTTTTCATAACTATTTAATTTGGTGTTAATGCCTGAGAGGAAATTTTCTAATGTAGAATTTGATGTAATATTTACCAGTTGTTCACAAACTTGTTTAGTTTCAACTACAAGTTTGTCTTTTTTCATATTGTCTCTCTCAATTAAAATTGACACCCATTCTAAACTGCACCGATGTGCAGCTGCTATCCATCGTTCATGAAATTTAACTTCTACTTCATTAGTAAGGTCAAATGGTGTTGATGGATTCTTAATAGACCTTAACCCTCTAGGTGTTATATCCAGTTCAATATATCTTTCAAGACTGCCAATATTATAGAAAGTAGATGTTTCTTTAAAAATCAATCTTTCAAGTTTAGAACACAAGTCCTGTACATCTGGATTATCTGAAATAATGTTCTTTTTGCCTACCATAGCAAAAGGATTGGTAGTAGTTCTCTTCCTGGAATTTTCCCATTTCTTTATAATACCAAAGCCTGAGTCTCCTGTAGCTTCTGGTACTACATTCTTTATCATTGATGTGCCAGTGTCATTAGGCAAATTACTGGAACGGTTGCTATTTTCTCCATTCCGATTAAACATCTCCATACCAGTCTCTCTAAATATTCTAGGAAAGGAGCACATGGACTCACTTGTCATATTCAAACAACAGCAAACAAGATGTATATATATAAACAACAAAGACTATCAGTGAGTCCCAGCTCTACCTTCCAATAAAATTTATTTCGTTGAACAGTTCCTTCTCTAGCGCCTCGGCCAACAGCCGACATGTTCCATTATATTATAATGATGTTGATAGGCAAAAAAATATGTTAAGACAAAAGGAATGCATTTTGATTATGAAATTTGGGACTTTGCATCCACATGGAATGAACAGAGAATGTAACTGGCAATGTCTTGTTTAAGACTATGACTTTAAATATATTTAAGCTATGTGATTTGATAGTTTAATGATGTAATTGATTGATTACTTGGTTTTTTGTATATATTGCAAGTGTTTTATGAGTTTTACTGTTTTACTCTGTAAAGGCTGTTGGCCGAGGCGCTAGAGAAGGAACTGTTCAACGAAATAAATTTTATTGGAAGGTAGAGCTGGGACTCACTGATAGTCTTTGTTGTTTATATATAAGCTTTGTATATTCCTGACTATACCTATGAGAGTTATTACTCCCTAGAAACTTACTTACAGAGCTAAGCAGATGCGGTGATTGGATCTCCTCTAGTTGTTGTTAGTCAAAGACAGAATACAGAATGCTCCATCTCAGAGAGTTCTCAAATTAATCTCTCAAATATTACTGCTGGGCTAGCTTGCAGAGTGACATTTCTTGTCATCGACTTTTAGTCCCCAGGCCCAAACCAGACATTGATGGCAGATGGTAGCATTTAGCATTTACCTGTAAAAATACATAGACAAGGGCTTTTCCTTATCTTTGGCAGATGCTGGAAGTCATGAAACAATAAAACACGTCCAAGACAATACAGAAAGCCTCTCAGCTCAAACTCTGTGTCTCTGGCCTAGCCTATAAAATAATTTGATTTCAGTTATTTTTCTAAAATTACTAGACTGAGGCTAACCTCCTGTATCTCAGTTTCCATTGTTAAATACATACATCTAAACAGTTACAATTCTGTATGTACATTTCTGTTCTTTTCCAGTAGGGTACACTGTGGTTACATTTCACTGCAGTGATGGTGCTGCAGTAGCGTTGTCACCTCACAGTAAGACGTTGTCCTGTTAGATTCTCAGCTAGACCGTCTTCTGTGAGGAGACATGCGTGAATGGGCGTACCTTCGTTGAAGGTTGTGCATCAGGGCCGGCAACTTGGCACGTAAAAATCTACTGCCAATCATTAGCGGACCGGAGTTCTGCTGTGTTGACCCCTAACCAGGAAAAGCCGAAAGACTCAACAACAACAACAAAAAACACTGTGGTTACATTTCAAACAGCACTTTGCAAATACCTTCAAGCAGTTTGAGGTACACATGACAAACTGTTCTAATACATTTGTAACACAAGCATCTTAAATACATTATGTTGATATTCACAAATGACATAATTATTTACAAAATCCCAGATAGCTGTGCTGGCAGTATCTTCTTTCATCACACTTCTTCCCTTCAAAGACTCAAGCTAGTTTTTCAAGTGACCCTTGAGAAACATTGCTTGAGATGGATGAGCTTAGCTAGGAATACATTAGCCCATTCCCTGTTTCAAGATCTAGCTGCCTTTGCATTGCTGACCCCATTACAGTGTTGCACTGTCATATCACATGCCTGCAACCCCAGGATCCATCACAGTAATTTGGAATTTTGCTGACTGGCTCCCTCTAGCCATAGATCCTGCTCAGACAACTCCTGCCTTCTACTTCAAATACTTAGCACAAGGGCCTCCCTACCATGGTAAGTTTTCATGGTGTTAACATTGTACAATATGTGTCCCTGCCTCCTGCCTAGCAGTTCTACCATGTAGTTAACATCACTGACCTTGCTTACCACTTTGAAGGGTCCTTCCCAAGCTACCTGCAGCTTGTTGTGTCTGACAGGAATGAGAACCATAACCTCTTGCCCCACAGCATACTCTCTGGCTCAACCATTCCTGTCATACCAGACCTTTTTCTGCTCTTGGACTTCTGCCAAGCTCTCCTGGGCCAAGCCCATAACTCCTTGTGGGATTCTCATTCATCCTCCCACTCATCACAATTCACATCTAGAGGTCCTCTCATCCCATCCTATGTCCATATAGCAACTCAAAGGGTGAAAAACCTGTGGATTCCTGGGGCACCTCTCTGTAGGCAAACAATTGAAGGGACAAATATTTGTCCCACTCCCTCTTAACTGGTCTGCACATGCCTGTAGCGTGGTCGTTAGTATAGAGTTTAACCTCTCCAACAGATCATTAGTCTGGGGATTGAAGGGTTGGGTCGTTAGGTGCTTCACCCCACACTGCTTTCAAAGACAAGCCAGCAGGTATGAAGTGAAATTGGCACCTCTGTCAGTATTTCTTTTGGGAAACCTACCCTGCTGAAAATCTCTAACAATGCATTTGCTACCATTTCAGTCTCAATGGACGACAGATCCACTGCCTCAGGGTATCTGGTAGCATAATTTACTACCACTAGGATATACTTCTTCCCTGTGGAACTTGGGATAGTCAGAGGCACCACAATATCCATAGTTACCCACTGAAATGGCTCCTCAATCATAGGCAAAGGCATCAAAGGAGCCTTGACCTTATCTCCTGCCTTGCCTACCATTTGGCACTGCTCATAGGTACTGCAGTACCTCAGTACATCCCTAGAAATCCCAGGCCAATAAAAGTTCTACATAAAATGTCTCCTGGTATGCTTTATACTCATATGACCTGCAAAGGGAATGTCATGGGCTATGGCTAGAATGCCAGACAGTAAGCTTTGGGAACTACCAACTGGTGTAGTCTCTCACCCTCCAGTCCTCACTCAGTGATCCACTTTCTATACAGTAACCATTTGTCCCAGTATTCCGATCCCCCCTTTCCTTTAGAATCAGGTGCCTCACTAGCGACCTCCCTCAGGCCTTGTAATTTAGGGTGTGAGAGCTGAACCTGTCTCAACTCTCTCTTTGTATCCCTTTCACAGGAAGTTTGGCATACTCTGGCAGCAGTGCCTCACTGTCAGCCTGGGTACTACTACTTACCTCTACTCTTACAGTCACTCTTTCCAAGGGAACACCAGTATCCAGAAGCAGCTGTGGCTCACCTTCAGCCTCATTACTACAGAGTATCCCCCTCTCTGAAGTAACAAACTCACCAGTCCTGGTTTCAAGTGTAGGGTCTGTCTAGGTCCCCCAGGCTACCTATCTCACATGCTTGTCTCCAAGGCTGACTACATGTCACTGCATGCACACAAGATACTGCATTATCAAAATCATTCCATATCAGGACCATCTGCAGGAATATCCTCAAACACACTTACTTGCTTGCTTCCTTTTCCACCCTCCCAGTAAAGGTGAACCTTAGCCAAAGGTATTTGGAATGGGGCCCTCCTAAAGCTCTGACTGGAGTAGACTGCCCAAGGAAGCAGTGCTTCTCTTTAACCATTGCAGGCTTCACAATGGATAAATCAGAGGCTGTGCCTGTCTTAGCAATGAACTGTTTCCCATCTACTAAGAGAGGATATACCCTCTTGTGGTTGTTTAGTACCCTTGTTGTCTCCAGACAACTTACTGCTGGCATTCTGTCATTTCCATTTACCGGCTCTCTCACATTTTTTTCCCTACCTTGCATCTGTGGACATCTATATGCTACATGGCCCCACTGGTTACATTTAAAACATTTAACCCTTGATCTTGGCCATGTACCTGAACTAGTGGCCTCCCCTGTTACTGGTCAACTCTTTTGGCATGGTTTAGACTGCCCAGCATGGGTTCCCTTAGACCCATGTGCAGCACTGGTTATCCATTTCCTGTGCAGTGATGCCCTGCTTGCTAGGTACAGGACTCCATTTTTATCTGACTCATCTGCGGTAATGCATTCCCTATCCATCATCCAGATTATCATATCCTCAAGCAAAGTGCTAAGGGCTTGTTCCCTCACCCAAAGGTCTGCCAGCCCTTCAAAAGGGGTGACCTCTCACACACTCACCCATCTATGAAAATAAGTGCTTAACCCAGCAATATATTTCAACACACTTTCATCTGCCTTGCATCTATGCTCACAAAACCTTGTTCTACAAGTTTCAGGTGCTAACTTAAAACACTCTAATAAACAATTTTTAACAGTATTATGATTTAAGCAACAGTATCAGACAATTTAGAAATAGCAGTTACAGCTTTACTATGGAGTAAGTGGGTCAGGATCTGTAACCAGTGCCCTTGGGTCAACATTATACTGTCGACATATCCTTTTCAAACATATGAATAAATATATCAAAATGATCACCCTCTGTAAATTGTGGAAGAAATTCACTGGCCTTTGTTGCTTCTGGGGTTCAGTTATTCCCTTCCCCATTACCTCCATGACCCTGTGGAGTCAGCATTTCCTTTTGAGTTGCCTCTGCCTCTCATTTTCTTCAGCCTCCAAACATCTCAGTCTCTCATTATCTTTGGCCTTCAGATGTCTCAGTCTCTCATTTTCTACAGCCTCCAGACATCTTAGTGTCTCATTTTCTAAGGCCTCCAAATGTCTCAGTCTCTCTGCTGATTCTAATTCCATTTGTTTCTGCTTTTCTTCAGCCTACAAACATCACAGTCTATATGCTGATTCTATTTCCAAATGTTTGACCTCCATTTCAAGTCTTAACTCCAGATGGATTTTTAAGTCCTCTGAGACAAGGTTGAACTGTCCATTTTCTGAGAGTTGTACATCCCCAAGGCCAGTCTGTTGTCCTCCTGGTTGCTAGTCTGTGATGCAGCTGTGACTAAGGCTGCAATCATTTCTGCTTTATTCCAGTTGGCATTCATGTATTCTTTGTCTTGGCACATCTCAGTCAACTGGTCCTGGTCAGCTTGCTATACTCCTCTGCTGACATCCTTGCCTGCTCTCCCTGACTAACTAAGCTAACACAAAATAAATAAAACTATTCTAATATGAAACTCTGAATGCCCTCTCAAGCAGCCACATGGTAGACAAACATCTTCTTTAGTGAGCACTGTTTACAGGCTACAGGAGTTCAATATCCACACCACTGAATCCCAGTGTGTGATGTGGTGATCCCAGCACTGCCAACCAATAAATATGATGCACCACCATTAAACCAGTAATCAAGGAGCCTCAATCCTCACCACTGGCACCAGTGGGGGATGTACACTGAGAGGATGACAAGGTACACACACAGTATTATCAGATGCAGCTCTCTGCATCAAGTGCAATTTCCCTTAAGAGTACACAAAAAGACCACAGTCAGTTCGGGGCTGGTTTCTCCATCTTTCTCCTGATCCCCAGTAAGACTCCCCACTGGCACAGCTATAGAGTTCAGATCTCAGCTGAGTGGCCAAGACACCTGGGAAAGGCTGGCACAGGTTTATTAGCTATGCCCCCTTTTGCCCAAACTATAAGGTAATCACTGCTACCAGCCAGCTCCTTATCAGCTACATTAAGGCCCTTAACAAAGGGTGTCCAATCTTACTGTGTAATGTTACTATTAATACAAATGATAGTTTGACCAAGAGCAAGGCTATAAGGAGTGGCTCACAGTGTCACCAAATAAATATGGAAGTACTCTCAGAACTTAAATATCTCTAGACAGATCAGCCACAATGAAATGTTTGAACATATTTAATAATAAATAATAAAAGAACAATACAATACCAAATATTTATTTACCATGACATCATAGTTCAAAATCACAGGAAATATTTAAAACATTGCATGAGAGTCTCAAATAAATAAAGAAAAGTATCTAAACTAAGCTTTGCTATATTCCTGACTATATCTAAGAGAGTTACTATTCCCTAGAAACTTACTTACAGAGGAAGGCAGATGTGGTGAATGGAACTCCTCTAGTTGTTGTCAGGTCAGAGACAGAATACAGAATGCTCTATCTCTCTGAGTGTTCTCAAATTAAAATCTCAAATATTACTGCTGAGCTAGCTTGCAGAATGACAATTTCTTGTTATCTGACTTCTAGTTCCTAGGCCCAAAACAACCATTGATGGCAGTTGGTAGCATTTAGCATCTACCTGTAAAAATACATAAACAGGGGCTTTTCATCAGATCTTCGGCAAATGCTGGAAGTCATAAAACAATATAACACTTGCAAGACAATACAGAAAGCCTCTCAGCACCGATGCGGTGTCACTGGCCTAGCCTTTAAAGTAATTTAATTTCAGCTACTTTTCTAAAAAGGGTAACCTCCTGTATCCCAGTTTCCTCAGTCAAAATACATACATCTAAACAGTTACAATAGTGCATGTACATTTCTGCTCATGTCCAGTAGGGTACACACTGTGGTTACATTTCAAACAGCACCTTGCAAATATCTTCAAGCAGTTTGATGTACACATGACATACAGTTCTAATACATTTGTAACACAAACATCTTATATACATCATGTTGATATTCACAAATGACATATAATTATTTACAAAATTCTGGATAGCTGTGCTGGCAGTACCTCCTTTGTCACAGTATTAACAAATTGTTGTTTTCCCTTACCATTCATTCATCAGCCCCACCAAAAACAATCACGAGAAAGTTGAGGAAGGGACATTCTGTAATCGGAACTCTGATGGTTGGGTGGGTCATACTTGCTTAACCCATCCCGAATTACTGTGTACAGTGACTCCTATGAAGCTCATGCATGTGTGTTTTCAAGCTCATACAATTTACTGTTGACAATCCGCTGCCCCTTTCCTGTTATCAGCTGGCAAACTTTTGAGACGACCTCTGTCCTCCTTGCATTCATATTTATTAAAGCCAGGTTTATAGGAGTATAACCTGAATTCAGGTCATACCTTAGATTTTGTTTCATTCACTAGTATAAATAAAATCCTTTACTAGTACAATACTAACTTTGCAATGTGTACAGTAATAGATGTACAGTGTTTGCTTTATGAATTAATGTGGAATACAAAATTGCTAAATCCATAGAAACATTCTACTAACTAGTTTAAATCAAGATGTGGGGTGCAATGCATCAGAAAAAGTACCATAGTGACTACAAGTTAAGTTCTATGTAATATCAGTAACAAAGGGAAAGAAAAGTGTTTTTCATTTTATTTTTATTTGCTTTAAAGACCAGAACAAAAATGCAGTTCATATTATTTTGCCATCTTTCTTAGTATCGAAATTTTCTTGAAAGTCAGAAAAACAGAATAGATAAAATAATGTTTCCCTGGTTGAAACTATTAAGTCACAAAGGATCACAGTTGATTTATTAGCAGTCAGATTTATAGCTCATTCAATGAGTTACATTTGTATAAATGACTGTTTACTCCATTTGCCCTTTGCATTAAATGAATATTTATATTATATATGTATATATTACTATTCAGCCACACATCAATTATATGTCTTTCAGTTTGTATCATTGAATTCCACATAATAAATTATTAACAATTGCCAGAAAAGGTCAAAAACATTTTAGTGAAAATATTCAAGACTGAAATTTGAAATGTTTCAAGCTTTAATACAAATATATTATTCTACCCTGCAATTGCTAGAATTTTTTCCAACAATTTTCTGGGTACAGAAAATTATCAAGTAGGACATAAAAAATCTTTAAGATGAACTGATAAGTACCAATTTATTCCAAACATTTTGTTCTGCATATATGAGGTAGAAAACTAATTTGTTATGAAAAGTGGCTCTACGTTATATATGTCAACATATAGTACAAAGTATACCCTCACCGTCCTGTAAGAATGGGGAGGACTTGTTGAGAAAGAGCAGCAACCCTTATATCTCTAACTGACTTCTACATTTCAAAGTTATTCTTTTTTCCACTGTTGTATAACCCAAAGACGTAATGGTTCTTATTTACAAAAACTTTGAAAGGGAAATTTCACAAATTTCATAAAAATGGATAAAATGTAACAAAATGCACAGCTCAAGCTACGCTTGAAGTGGAATGTATAGCAAAGCAGGTTAATGACTTCATATGTTAGAATGTAACAATACACAGTATTTGGAAGAGACCATGACAGCCAAGGTAAGACAAGGAATTCCCACTAGAAGGCTGGAAATATGCTACATACATTACCTTGGAAGGAAGGTGAGAGGCACAGGTAACGAGTATTACTCACAGATACCCAAGGACCAGGTATTTCACAGCAGTAAGGTGAGTTACTGTAAGATGCTATTATATAATGCTACTTTAACACAGTTTTATAATGTTTTATTTACCATCAAATTACACCTGCTTAAGAGGGAAAGGAAAACAGATTTCACAGAAGTGACAATAAGAAAAGTTCATCTTAAAGAATAAGCTTTTCCTGCAGAAGTAAAACCCAGCATTCATGCTGGAGAGCTCGTCGGTGCCTTGTGTCCACACACTACGTCTGTGCTTCAGAGGAACAGTCTAAGACAATACGTTGGCAGTAGTCTGAGCAGGACACCACTGCCTAATGCCTCTGGTAACTCCTGTACCGATATTCATGGTGTTGCTGGAGGTTTTGGAGAAGGGCAGGAACCTTGACTGTCAAAGCTTGCTGTTCGCCCTTGCCACTGAAGAAAGAAAAAGTTATTTACTCAAGTTTTTATAATACAGAAATGACCAACAGAAACAATGAGTTATAAAATGAATGCATTGTATTTCCCTTGCAGATACAGTTATTTGTCTGCATTAAAACATTCATACTACCTGCAAGCAAGTTAGCAGGTTATTACAACAAACAGATTCTTGCTAGATTTTATATTATGCATAATCTACAGCATAGAAAGAACAGTTCAGTATCTGCACAAATAAAATCACATACTTAAAAAGGCTATCAATACATTTTTTGTTGACCTTCATGTCACTTCTTTAAGACCAGTACATCCTACTCAAAATGCACTTAAAACAAATGCATTACCAAAAAGGCATAGTTTTGGAGTTAAGACCTTTAATATTTATAATGCTGGAAGCCCTTGAGTAACCAATACCTACTGCATTTCTTGATGTACAAACCTATGTACATTTTCATGCATCACAGCATAGCTTCGATATGTTTTTATCGCCACCAGCTCTGCTCTCTTTGTTTAGTTTCTATTTGTTAACCTGGCAAATAGGCTGGTCAGTGGGTCCTCTTTAGGCAGGAATCAGGCTCAAATGAAGAGCAAAACAGAGCCAAATGGATATAGTAGCATAAAGAAATTAAATGACAAACAGAGAACAAGCATTTAACTAAGTATAATAATGTGTAATGGTAATATCAGCAGAATAAAACAATAGGTTTATAGGCAAGCATGAGGCATGCGGTCTGCAGACCATTAGAAGCCTAGTTAAAATTCCTATTCAAAAGTTCACTCTAGCCTCTAGAAGGGCAAGACAAGATAGACTGATGGAAAATTTGAGACACTCCATCCAATTATCTAGTTTTACCCTGAAGATGGCAAGGGTGCTACTTTCCTTGACATGTAGGAAAAGTTTGTTCTAGAGCTGAGGGATATGAATCTACCATGCCAACCTGCATTATTTATCAGATGATGGTTTACTTCCTTTAACAGAGTATTTGAGTTATCATTAGTTCTGTGAAGGAATACAAGGTCAGATACTGTTGGATCTTTCATGGCTCAAAAGAATAAACACAAATCTCCATGGAAGAGTCTGTAAGAGATTGAGTACAGAGAAAGGGTCACTAGTCTCTCCTGATAACCAAGATTTTTGAGGTCGCTGATCTTTTGGTGCCCTATAGGGTGGAAAAGTTGTATGAACCATTCACCTTCTGCATCTACTGTGGTGGCAGGATCCTCAAGATAGGAGAACACAGATCACAGACTGCGTGCCATGGCAGGGCTGGCCACTCAACTGTGTAAAGCATGGCTCTAGGTGATTTGGTCATGTTGACTAATGTCACCAAATGGGCAGGTGTATTTGCAGATAAGTGGGTTGTGCACCCGGACTACTCCGACCTATGCCAGGGACCCATGTTAGCAGTGAGAGGGGTGTACTTGCCCCTTATTGGCCAATGTTTGCCTGCCATAAAGCCCAGCAGCCCTGGATCAATAAGCTACTTGGTGGCTAGTGTCCAGTTGCCCAGCTTGGGTTACCTGGGATAGCTCTGTTGAGCAAAAGCTGGATGGAAAACAAATCAACCTGCAAAACATGAACTAAGAATTGCTACATTTAATGTAGGTTCACTGACATGATGGAGCCTGGAAGTGGATGACGTGATGGTGAGGAGGAGGCTGGACATCCTGTGTGTTCTGGAGACAAGATGAAAGGGAAGTGCAGCAAAGTCACTTGGCTTAGGATCTAGAGTCGACTATTCAGGAGGACAGGCTAGAAATGGTGGGGAAATTGTGACTGAAGAGCCTTCAGAAGGCAATGAGGGATGTTATCAGAATTAGTGAAAGACTCTTTGCAATCAAGACTCCAGTGCAGTGATAGGGCAGTATTCATAATTTCAGCCTATGCTCCACAACAGGGTTGTGATAGTGAGTAAAAGAGTGCATTCAGACAGCAGATGCAAGACCTACTAGATAAAGTAGGGCAACATTAATTGGTGTTGATAATGGGTGACTTGAATCCACATATCGGGACAGAAAGAACAGGATATGAAGACTGTCTGGGTCCACATGAGTGGGGCAAAAAGAGTAAAGAAAAAGAGACCATTCAAGACTTCTATCTGGCAAATGGTTTGATAGTAGTCAATACATGATTCAGACAGACAGACAATCACAAGGTCACATACAAGAGTGGCTAACATGACTTTCTCACTTAGAATCAGTGAGTGCAAAGTAATCCCAAGTGAAACAGTTGGCCTACAGCATAAACCCCTGGCTGCCATAATCAGTTGCTTGCAGGAATAGAGAATGCTGCAAGGTCAACAGAGACCAGACTGGAGAGAAAGCACTAAAGTTCAAGGAATTAATAAGGTCTTTAGCACCTCAAGAAGAATAGGAAATAGATGGAGATGAAAAAGATGGGCAGCACCTCAAAGCAGCATGTGTGAGGACTAAAGAACAGGTATGTGGCCAAGCCAGATATGGAAATAAGGTACATAAGGAAAGCTGGTGGTGGAATTTAGAAGTCCATGAAGTCATCAAAAGAAAGGAGTACAGGAAAAAGTGGGGGTTATAAAATATGGACCATTCTATGAGGGGATACTGGTTGGATAACAAAGGGGGGCTAAGAGTGGAGGTACAGTAGCAAACAACACGGCATAATCAGTGGCACTCTACCAGCTTCTGGAAAGTGACTCAGTAGATGGCAGAAAGAAACTATATCAGGTTGCAAGACAAAGACAGAAAGATAAAGAAGATGGTCAGGCACCTTTCATAAGGGATGCCAGCAATAATCCACCCACCAGTCCACAGGACATTAAAGGCAATTGGAAGGGGTACATCCAGCAGCTTATAAATTAAGAAAATCCAATAGAAGCTGTACTACCCCAAACATAGCTTACTATGAGAGAAGAGGAGGAGACCACCTTAGACTTGGTAAGAACAGCACTAAGGAAACTGAAGTCAGGGAAAGCAGCAGGCTTAGATGAGGTCACAGCAAATACGATAAAGATGCTGGGTGAGAGATAGGGAGAAATGTCTCCTGAGGGTGCGCATAGCAGTATGGAGAGAAAGGTGTATCCCAGATGACTGGAGAATAAGCATACTAGTGTCAGAGTACAAGAAAGAACAAAGAGAATATTCACAATTGTGGCCAGTACAGAGGTATCAAACTCCTGTCACACTGGATTAAAGTTCTGGAGAAGGTGATTAATAAATGCATATGCATAGAATGTCAGATGAGAGATGATCAGTTCAAATTCAAATCAGGATGCAACACAACTGACCTGATGTTTGCAGTGAGACAGATAGTTGAGAGGAAGCTAGAGATGAGGAGAGAGTCCAACTGGGTATTCCTAGACTTGGAGAAAGCATATGAAAAGGTCCAAAGAAATCTGATTTGGTCAGTCCTATGGTGGTTCAAAGTCCAAGAAACACAGAGAATTACTGCATGCTATGTTCAAGGACCAAATGACTTAAGTACAAATAGTGTTTGGTCTCACAGAGTAGTTCCCAGTGGGAGTGGATATAAATCAGGGTTCAGCTCTGAACCCACTGCTGTCCATACTGGTGACTGACTACATTAGCAAACAGATCAGTGGGGACAGATCAACAAAACTGCTGTATGGAAACGATGCTGCATTATAGGCAGACTCTGAGGAAGAACTTCATTAAAGAATAGGGGAATGGAATGAAAACTGAAGACACACATGATGAAACTGAATACAGACAAGACAGCTGTAATGGCAACAAATAGGGGAAATCAGAAGAAGCTGAGAAGTGAGACAGAAGGGAAAATAGTGAAACAGGTTAACAGCGTCAAGTATCTGGGAAGGGTGGTTGGGGAGAAGAAAAGTCTGAATGAAGAGGTCAAAGCTTGAATCAGAATGGCTGTAGACAACTGGCACAGAGTGTTAGGGGTGGTGTATGACATAAGAATGCCAAAGAAGCTTAAAATTAAGGTGCACAAAACAGTGGTGCGACCAGTAATGCTTTACAGTACAGAAACCTGAGCAGTAAGGGCAGAGCAGTTGAGGAAGCTATAGATGAAGTGCCTGAGATAGGCGACAGGATACATAGTGTGGGACAGATGAAGAAATGAGGCTATAAGTGCAGAAGTCCAAACTAGCTTGAATTACAGAGAAGGTCAGAGAGATCAGCATACAGTGGTTTAGTCACATGTGCAGAAAAGCAGAAGACAATCTAGTAAAGAAGACTTAGGGCAGACAAGAAGAATGCAAAAGGAAAACAGGGCATCCAGTAAAAGAGGTGGATGGATTGTGTGACAGAAGTCCTATGACAGTCAGGCATGAGTATCGAAGAAGGCAGGAGAGTGGCACTGAATAGAGGGAGATGGCGACAGTTAATATGACACCCAGACCCCATGTAGAACATGGGTAAAAAGGGAATGATGATAATGCTGATCCTTTTAGTTATAAATCTCCAACGTCTCAAGTTGTGTGATATGTTTAGACAAACAGGAGCAAAAAGTGCATTATATTCAATAATGGGTCTGATAAGATATGAGCAAAGGGGAAATTATGACTTCAATGGATCTTGTGGAGATGCCTTTGGGAAAGAGATAAGGTTGTAGCCTGCTATAGGTCTCCAACCATGTCCCAAGACTCACACTCCATGTTCCTAAGCACCCTGGAGAATATTAGGGTCCAACCTAACACTCTCTTACTGGGCGACTTTAACTACCCCTCCATTAACTGGGAAAACTACTCATGTACCAATACACTTGTCCAATGCTTTCTGGAACTCATTAATTCCAGTGCTCTGGACCAGCTCGTTCTTAAACCCACTAGAGGTAGCAACATCCTTGACCTGGTCATTACTAACATGGCCGACCGCTGCTCTACACCAACAGTCAACTCCTCCCTGGTTAGAATAGACCACAAACTAATCACCTTGGAAATCCACATCCCTCCCACCCCCCACAAAGGTAACCACCATGAAAAACTTCTCCAAAGCTAACTTTGGGCTCCTAAACAAAGAGGTGGCTAACTTCACGGCACCCATGCAAATGGAGAAAAGTTGCATGACCACCAAATCATACATCAATGCACTGTACGAACACGTACACAAATGCATGGATCTTCCCATACCCAATAGAACCAAGACACTCTCCTCAAAAAAAGGAAGCCAATTTGGTGGTCCCCTGCCATAAACAAACTCTACAACAGGAGGAGGAAACTGATGCGGAATAAGGCGAAGTCCCAAGACTGGAAAAACTCTCTTATCAGCATCAACAAAAGGTTGAGATCCCTCAGCAAATCCTCTAAAGCTAGCTATGAAAACAGAATTGCAGCAGATAGTAAAGACAACCACAAGGCATTCTATAGTTATGTAAATCTCCACGGCAATACCCAGATTTGCTCTGAGCTACTGCACAATGGTACCTCCAATACCGAGCCAATATGTATTGCCAGTATACTAGCCGAAAGATTCAGTTCTACCTTTACCCCTGTTTCCCCCTCCAAAAGACCAATCACAATACCAGTAAATTGCCAGGCACCCAGTATTACTGCTGCACAGGTTAAAACAGGACTGTCTAAGGCCGAGAATACAGCTTCTATGGGACCTGACAATATCCCTGGGTGTGTTCTACATGACCTACAGCATGAACTGGCACCTTACCTGTGTATCCTGTTCAATCACAGCCTTACCTCAGGCTTTGTCCCTACCAAATGGTGCACTGCTACAGTCATCCCTCTCCACAAAGGAGGAGTGACTACAGACCACGGGAATTATCGCCCAATTAGCCTGATGAGTCTGATATGCAAAGCTATGGAACGCGTCATCATGGACCTAATAAACAAGGATATAGGGAATCTCCAAATTCTGGATCATACACAGTTTGGTTTTGTGAAGGGTAGATCATGCCTGCTCAACTTCTTTGAGTCAGTCACCAGAGCTGTGGATGAAGGCAAGGTGGTTCATACAGCCTACCTTCATCTGGCCAAGGCCTTTGATACCATTCCCCACTCAGGAATCATAGAAAAACTCACTAAACTAGGCATCAACCCCTATATCACTAGGTGGGTTGCAAACTGGTTCACAGACAGAACCCACAGTGTGAAAGTAGCTGACTCCCAAGTCAGACTGCCAACCAGGTACGACTGGAGTCCAACAGGGTTCGGTCCTGGGTCTTCTCCTATTTGGTATCTACTTCTCTGAAGTCCAGGCCAACAAGAAGGGACTCTGGCTGACAAAGTTCGCAGAAGATTGCAAGTTGGGAGCTATTATTAACTCCCCAAGTGATTTTCACATCCTATAGAAAGGCCTCAGTGACATCAACGACTGGTGTCAGAACCATGGCCATAAGTTCAATGCCAAAATATGTGTGTCATCCCCCTTGGGAAAAACCCAGTTTCCTTGAATTGCCACATTGATGGTAGTCCACTGAACACAGAAGGTGTTAATAAGAGATCTGGGAACACAGAGTGACAGCAACCTCTCTCTTCATCACCACATTGCCACTGTGGTGAGAAAGTCCTTCTATGTGGCACATCTCATTACTAAGGTTTTGCATCCAGGAAGAAAGAGGTCATTGTCTCCCTCTACTCTTCCCTCATTAGGGCAGTAATCAAGTACAATGCCCTATTTGGCATGTACCTAACTAGACACCTGCAACAACTGGAGAGGCCACAAAAGTACCTCAGAAAGAGGATCCTACGCCTTAAACAGTTGTCCTATATGGACAGACAAAATAACTCCAACTATTCTCTGTCTCATATCGCCTACTTAAAGGCAATCACTGCTTGACTTACAAAGCCATGTCTGACCCAGCTCTGTTAGAAATGCTACATCTAAAGAAATCCCAATCCCTCCGCACCACATGCTCCAGAGACCTCAACCTCATTAGCACAATCAACAGAACATGGAGGGACAGGTTCATAACCCAGAGACAGACCATGCTATGGAATAGACTTCCCATACATGTCAAGCAGAGTACCTCACTGGCCCTCTTCAAGATAAATCTTGATGAGTAGACGGGAAATAGAAAATTCACCCCAGGGATCACTCCATTGGCTCTGCTCGACAGAGGCACTAGGAACTAAGGTCAGGTGACACAATGCCAGGGTAATCCTATGGGCTAGGCTTGTAAAGGCTCCAAGGCCATTACCCTAGTACACACCTATGAACCTATAAAAGGCTTTTTGCACTACTGTGAAAACATGCTGGTCAAATGATGAGGATTTATCAACACGACTGTTGTGGAGGTGTGCATCATCTACAGGATAAGTGAAACTGTTTTATTTTTGAAAATGAAGTATGCAACAGTTTTTACAATTCATTTGAGACCATTGTCCTTGCAGCAATTCTTAACATAGTCCAACCCATTTGGGGGTAATTGTGAGTCATCTGAAGATCAAACAACACCACTAAATTTACAGTCATCTACAAACTTAGTTAACCATAAACCAGAAGTGCTGGCCTGAAGGTCTGAGAAATAGATGCCAAATAGGAGAGGGCCCCAAACGGAGCCTTGGTATACAGCACTGATAACGTTTTTGTTTTCAGAAGTGGCATCAGTGACTCTAACCACATGACTTCTGCCAGACAAACAGTTAGCTATCCATCACACAATATAAGGATTTACATTTAGATTTACAAATCTATCAATAATTCCTGCATGAGGAAGAGTGTCAAATGCCTTGGCCAGGTCTAGATATGCTGTATGCACTGCATAACTAATGGTCAACTTCTCCAGCTACTTTTTAAAAGAAATGAATGAGGTGAAAGAGGCATGACCTTTCTTTGACAGAGCCAAATTGATGAAGGTCCAGGGTGAAGAGATTTTTACTATCCAGATTAATAAGGTCTGAGACAATGCTCTACATATCTTCACATATGAGGCAATCACCCCTCCCCAAAATTATATATACCAACTCCATGGTCATACTAATTCAAAAACAGGAGCAATCTCTTAAAACAAGGAACCACTGCTGGTGCACACTCCGACATTGTACCAGTAGTGATTTACAATGACAAAACACTGATTTGCGTAATGTGCTGGACATGTTTCTAAGCTGGACCGCTTAAAGCATTCTATTGCTGGACATTGTATTCAATATACCATATTTCCTGATTGTATCTGGTATTACTTTTCATCTGTCAATTAAATGCGATTACTCCAAATATTTTGTCACAGATGCATTGTCAACTATTTGCATTTTAGGTCAGCAAATTTAGATCAGTTGAATGTCAGACTTGGAAAAATGTGCATTCAATTTACATAGACCCATATAGAGACATAGTTGTACATATGCAAGTACCCATATATAGGTGCCATTCAGTGCATCAGCTGCTCACATATGCTACTGACAGATGTAACTGAAATCTCAGACTTTCAGCAAATGCCTTTGACTGCACAAACAGGTGAATACAGGAATAAAGAAATGAAAACAAAATAACCATTCGAGTAAAGCAACTGCATATACAGACACACACACATTATATATATATATATATATATATATATATATATATATACACACACACACATATACATACATATAGGTACACAATGTAACTTGATCTAAGACACATTAAATTTCTAAGGTTTTTGTCAGGGGAAGGAGAGTCAATCTCAAAAGTATGCAAATTAGAAAACTAAAAACATCTTTTTTGCATTTGGGGGAGCTTCTATGTATTTATAACAGCTACAAGATCATACAATAACATGGAAATAAACAACCCATTCCCTGCTTTATTAGCAATCTCATAAAGGTACATCAGCTGTTTGTTGATCTGTGACTGACAACAAGCCAATATGACCACTATGATGGAATCCATATGTGCATATATGCAAATGTGTGTGTGTGTACGGACATATATACAAATGGAATTCATTGGGCCCTGCTGAGTGGCACATTAAATATCACCGACCATAGCTTTAAAGAGTACGTTTTGTGATGAGTAGCAAATCCATAATTCACAAAATGACTTCTCTAATCCCACAGTATGAGATATTTCACATACCACACAAACTAGATCAATCTGCATTCCATTCCTCTGTTTTTGTTTTTTTCTGTTAGAGCTGCACAGTGTTTCTCAATAACCTGATGGAATTTCCTGAGGGTCTACTGGATATGGCTTTATGTGGTTTGCTTGGGGGGGGTCTTGTAAATAGGTTTGAATTGTAGACGAGAAGTAAAATTGTTTGTTTAAAAGGCTAGTGAGGATTATGTTAAGATCTGAAAACTTAATAGATGGGATATTTCATTTACTTTAGCCTTAATTAGTTTGAATAGCTAGAATAGGACCTCACTTTGTTGCTGATAATGTTTTCGGATTAGCTAGTTGTAGTTGTGTATTATTTTTATTATTTTATTTTAGTGGAAGTCTTTAGTTTCTGAGGCGTTACTTTAGGTTGACACAGGTTCTTTGGGGAAGTTTTGTGTACACAGTGTTTAAAGTTACTTTTATATATAATTAATGGTAAATATGGTCAGTGCTTTTTTTTCAATTTTAAGTTCTCAATTTTATGTGTAGATTTGTGTTCAGAGGAGTCGTTGTGTCAGACACTATTTTGTGCACATTATTTAGTGTTACATTTTCCTATACTAAAGTGATGAGAAACACAATCCGGTGTGTCTATCAGTTTGTTTTACTTTTTTTAAGTTAAGCTAAGTTTAGGTTTGAGTTCATGGAGATGTTTTAGGTGGGCTATGGTGTTTCTCAGGTCTCAGCATCTCTGGATTATGTGTACATTATGCAGACTTTAACTTTAGTTTTCAGTAAAATCAAGCAGCACATAAACGTCAAATTTAGGGGCATTTTAGTAGCTCTGAGGACATCTTCAGCCTACAGATAGACTAACGATACCTTCGACTTAAAAACGGACAGTTTTCACTCACACGCACTGGATATACATTTTATTACACTTTACATCTGGAGTGATAAATATAAGTATGATATTTTTGAAAGAAGATCACGGCTATTGTCTTCTGGTTGTAAACAGAAGGTTATAGCTTAATCTTGGAAGGTATCTTGTAATGTATCCGGCATATCTTTACATTACAGATAGTTATTTTTAGTATTAGGTTCCCTGATCTGGTGTTAACTCAACCAATAAGGCAGTCAAGGCATAGACTATCAAGTAGGATTAAATTGGATTTTGACCTATAAACTGGGATATGTTCATTTATATGTAACCAATAAGAAATAATATGGTGATGATCCTTTGACCTATAAACTGGGATATGTTCATTTATATGTAACCAATAAGAAATAATATGGTGATGATCCTTTGACCTATAAACTGGGATATGTTCATTTATATGTAACCAATAAGAAATAATATGGTGATGATCCTTTGACATATAAACTGGGATATGTTCATTTATATGTAACCAATAAGAAATAATATGGTGATGATCCTTTGACCTATAAACTGGGATATGTTCATTTATATGTAACCAATAAGACATAATATGGTGATGATCCTTTGACCTATAAACTGGGATATGTTTATTTATATGTAACCAATAAGAAATAATATGGTGATGATCCTTTGACCTATAAACTGGGATATGTTCATTTATATGTAACCAATAAGAAATAATATGGTGATGATCCTCTGACCTATAAACTGGGATATGTTCATTTATATGTAACCAATAAGAAATAATATGGTGATGATCCTTTGACCTATAAACTGGGATATGTTCATTTATATGTAACCAATAAGAAATAATATGGTGATGATCCCTAAAGCCTTTCTGAAAAGGTTTGTTTTAAGCAGAAATAATATCTTTTCAAGATCTACCAGGAGATTTGTACAAAGACTATAAAATACAACACTGTATTCAAAAAATGGGTCATTGAGGAATAAAGTGGTACATTGCTCTTTCTGATGTGACCAGACATTCCATTTAAAATTTGAAGGGCTACAGAATATACTTTACTGACTCTGAAAGCTACACATTTATCATTTCAACAAAGTACAAATGAATGAATGAGTAAAATTGTTCATCATTGTCCCTAAAGTTTAGCTAGGTGCCATGATGCCACATTTATTGACATCAGAGATAACGGCACTACCTGCTGCTGCACTAGACATGCATTTTTGTAGACCATCTTGGAAAAGGTTGGCATGTGTTACTGAAGTAATTACATTTATCAGTATATAGTCACAAGCATAACTGGTTATCTAGGGACCATTTCTCACTTTTATGTCTGAGAAGAATAATACAAAAAGAAATGGACCCAGGGCAGACATCTATGGAGCACCAGTTGTAACCACCACTGGGACCAGACAGCTAAACCTCTACCCTGACATGTTGTATCTTATTCATTAACCAGTGTTTCACTCATCATATTACCACTGAATGAGATTTAATGGTTTCATTTTTGCCTGAGAGAGTAGAGTGAGGAAGAACAAAATAAAATGAAACAAAAAACAGCATGAGAGAGTAGGGAGAGGAAGAGCAAAACAAAATGAAAAAAAAAAACATGAGAAAGTAGAGTGAGGAAGAGCAAAACAAAATGAAAAAAACAATATGAGAGAGTAGAGTGAGGAAGAGCAAAACAAAATGAAAAAAAAAAAAAACAACATGAGAGTAGAATGAAGAAGAGCAAAACAAAAACCAGGCACAGGAGGAAACAATGATCAGGTTTATTTTGAAGAAGGGAAATAAAAAGGACATAAGAAAATGATGTCATTTTCCATGACAGAAATAATTTTAGGATTAAGATTTTGAAACAGAAGTGGCATTGGAGCGGTGGGCAAGAATTATGGAATAAATTGAGGATTTTTTTTTTTGGATTTTATTGGTTCAGAAAGTAAAATGAACCATAAAACACTGCCAACCAAGAAACCAACTGTTTGAACAAAAAGAAAACTAAAACAAATAAAGCATACAAATATCTGAAAAAAATATAATTAATATTCTTGTTGATGGAAGATGTATTTCAATAACTTTCAAAGGCATGAAAATTACATGCTTACTAAAGGGAAAACATGTGACCTGTACTACTAAATAAAAGTCTTAATTATCACTATCAAACTAACATTTACTACACAAACAATAAACACCTAATATATCTGCTAACGTGCAACTCAAACTGACCCTTCTCCATTCAGTTTCATTAAATTTTCCATTCCCATTCAATCTAACACATGCGCCTATACTAAAAAAAATAATAATAATCAAAAGAAAACCCTAAGTCAAGCTGACATCCAAGTGACATCTAGGATTCAACAGATATAACAATCGAAAAATTAGAGAAAGCAAAACATGACATGGATTGAGCAATGATAGGTTCTCAAACTATCCCTAACTTACACTCTTTGTTCTTGTAGTATATGTCTTCATGTTGAAATGACATGGAAACATTTCTCTTCGGTCCTCATGTATGCCCTGGGGATCTTGATCAATTACTTCATCTAATATATGTTGATATTTATACAAACAATACTTGAATATTTACTGACTGGGGGCCCAACCAAAGTCGAGTAAAATACTACAGCATGTGAAGTATTGTATGATAACTATAAGAATCAATCAGAAGGGTTAGAAAGGATTGCAAAGAGAGATTGGATAAGTAATTAACAAAGAAACAATGGAGGGATATACATGTGTCTCCCAAATATGCTACAAAGTCTGGAAGATGTAGGACTTGGCCTGGAAGTGTTTACATAGATATTTTTATACTTCAAGCAGACTCCAAAGAATTTTTCCGCAGGTAGACAGCAAAAGTTGGAGATGTAATGGGGAAGAAAAGGATCATTGGGAACATACTTTTTGGGAGACCAGTTGTCATAATTGTTAAGGTCTTCACCTCCCACGCACAAGGTACAATGTTCAATCTTAACCCTGTGAACAATGCCTGTTTGGAGTTTGCTTGTTCTCCCTGTCTCGCTCTGAGGTTCCTCCCACCTCTAAAAACATGCTAAGTGTTTTCATCTCAAACTCACCAAAGAATGGAGCTGTGGGCAGCAGCACAGACACTACATGGTGCCCTATAGGGGGAAGAGTTGTACAAACCAACCATCTTGGGCATCTACTGTGGTGTGCAGTATCCTCAAGATAAGAGAACACAGACTGTGTTTCTGGGACACAGCTAGCCACTCGACAGTGTAAAAATATGGCTCTGGGTGATTCGGTCATGTTGACTAATGTTGCCAAAATAGGCACGGGTAGTTACCAGTGATAAGTGGGTTGAGGACCTGGCCTACTCCAATCTATGCCAGGGACCTAGGGGTGTATGTGCCTCTATTGGCTATGTGTCTGCCATAAAGCCCATAAGGCCTTGGTCAGCAAGCTACTGGCTGGCCAGTGTCTAGTTGCCCAGCCTGGTTTACCTGGGATAGTTCTAATGAGTGAAAGCTGGATGTAAAACCAATCAAATTGCCAAACATGAACTGAGAATTGCTAGACTTAACGTAGGATCACTGACAATAACTTGGAAGTGGATGACATGATGATACGGAGGAGGCTGGACATCCTATATATCCAAGAGACAAGATGGAAGGGAAGTGCAGTGAAGCCACTTGGCTTGGGATCCAGAGTCTATTATTCAGGAGAGGTACAGACTGGAAATGATATGGGAATTGTGGTGAGACAGAGGCATCAGAAGGCAGTGAGGGATGTCATCAGAATTAGTGACAGACTCATGTCAATCAGACTTCAGTGTAATGATAAGACAGTATTCATAATCTCAGCCTATGCCCCACAACAGGGCTGTGATAGCGAGGAAAAGAGAGCATTCAGACAGCAGTTGCAGGATCTGGTAGATAAAGCAGGACAACAGGAACTGGTGGTGATAATGGGTGACTTGAATGCACACATCAGGATAGACAGAATAGGGTACAAGGACTGCCTGGGTCCACATGGGTGGGGCAACAGGAATAAAGAAGGAAGGGCCATTCCAGACTTCTGTCTAGCAAATGGTTTGATAGTAGCCAAGACATGGTTCAGAAAGTGAGACAATCACAAGATCACGCACAACAGTGGCCAAAATGCGACTCGGGTAGACTTCCTCCTATAAAGGAAAAGGCACAGGGGTAGCTATCAATGACTGCAAAGACATCCCCAGTGAAATAGTTGGTCCACAACATAATCCAATGGTTGCCACAATCAGCTGAAATCAATGGTCAGAAAAGGCTCTAAGATCAACCGGGAGCAGGCTGAAGACCTGGAAGTCGACTGGAAAGAAAGCACAATAGTTCAATTAATTACTAAGAGTTCTAGCTCCACAAGAAATTGAGGAAATAGGTGGAGTTTAAGAAGAATGGCAGCACCTCAAAACAGCATGTATGAGCCTGCAAAACATATATGGCAGAGCCAGATACAGAAATACGGTACATAAGGAAAGCTGGTGGTGGAATGCAGAAGTCCAGGAAGTCATCAAAAGAAAGAAGGAGTGCAGGAAAAAGTGGGAGATAGAAAAGACTGACCAGGTTAGGAAGGACTACTGGTTGGCTAACAAAGAAGCTAAGAACGGAGTTGCAGCAGCAAAAAATTGGGCATCAGAGGCACTCTACCATCTTCTGGAAAGTGACTCAGTAGGTGGCACAAAAACTGTAACAGGTTGCAAAGCAAAGACAGAAAGATAAAGAAGATAGTCAAACACCCTTCATAAGGGATACCAGCAACAACCTGCTCACAAATCCACAGGACATCAAAGGCAGATGGCAGGAGAATGTCCAGTAGCTTCTGAATGAAGAAAACCCCACAGAAGCTGTATTGCCTCAGAAACAGCCTATGATGACTGAAGAGGAGGAGCCCGCCATAGGAGAAGTAAAGCTAGAACTAAGGAAAATAAAGTCAAGAAAACCACCAGGCTCATATGAAGTCACAGCAGATATGATAAAGATGCTGGGTGAGAGAGGAGAAAAATGGCTCCTGAGAGTACTCATAACAGTTTGGAGAGAAAGGTGCATCCCAGATGACTGGAGAATAAGCATACTCATATGCCAGTGTAGAAGAACAAAGAGTACATCCACAACTGTGGGCAGTTCAGAGGCATCAAACTCTTATCACATCCAAAAAAGAGAAAAATCCACTGTAAACCACATAGCACCAAATTGGAGTCAAATTCTTTAATATGCAACTTTGTAGTTTCACTTAAAAGCTTCCTCATGCACATAAACATTTAAAATAGTTACTAAAACCATTTAAATAGATGCAAGTCACATGATAACAATTACACTCTGTGATGTAATTCTCTCAAATAGGTCTTTAAAGATACAAATTCATTTAAACCTGGCAATATATGAGCCGTACGTCATCTATATTCCTCTAAGTCAGTACATTAATTGATATCACCACCACGTAGGGATTCATTAACTTGAAATAAAATCATAAATTTAAAATAGCATGTGTTGCGCCTGTATTATAAAAATGTCTATATAATGCATTTGTGTTGTTTCCTGTTAATTTCAGAGATATGACTACTAATACGATCTTTCAAACTTTTGTTTTTTTTCCCACATAATATGCATCACATAACTGGAAAGTAGCCAGGTATATAATGTTCCTAGAGTCACAATTTCCAAACACTCGTACATTAAATATTTTGCCAGTGAATGCATGGGTAAAACTTTTTATCAGTATTAATGCTGGTACAGTACATGTATTTGTTACATCTTTGTGTTCTTACTTTATTGGTCTTAAAATATATATATTTCAATATTGTTCTTTATAACATAGTTTATTCTTTGAATTTAACTTACCGACTGCAATATATGTGCATAATGAATGACTTTTTTTCAACCGATAGAAGCTTCTTTAAGAAGCAAAGTTGAACAGCAGTACAATGAGTTAGTGGACATGCAAGAGCTTAATTTGCATTCAAGTTTACTTTGCAAAGCTACTGAAAGGCTGAAATCTTATGAAACTTAAGCTTATTGCCATCAAAAAGAGAAGGTTACAGTGGGACTATTACGACTTTAAAAGTGGGTAGGTTTTTGCCTGGTCCAATAAGAAAAGGAATTCCCCTTCTACATAGAGCAATTTGGTTGGACAAGTGCAGACATCTAATGAGTCAGCAGACACGCAGCCTGAACAGACTCTGGATCCTCATGTTGTTTCAGCTTCTGCTCTCTCCAATGACAAAGGGAATTCCCATATACATCAGGCTCATCCGGAAGAGTGGATGTGGAGATTGAAAATTTACCAGTCATGTTCCATGACAATTGTGTGGATTCTAACATCGTTTCAGCTCTTGACCCACTGAATTTTCTGGTGTTAACACATTCACCGCTCCCTTTCACACAAAAGCACAAGAGCAAAAAGAGTTGCAACTCTGGGTATTGGACATGGAAAAGGCAATACCAATGTCCCAATCAGGAGAAAGCTTAAGATCTGCTTCTGAACTTGTCTTTAATATCTCGAGGCAATAACTTAATATTTTTGAAAAATCAGATCTTGAAAAAGGGCTTACGTTCATTGCTGCTTGTACAACTGACATTTCTCAAACTACTACTGAAATCAGATATTTTGTTAGGTCATTAAACTTGACTATATTATTCGGTGCTGAAAGGGATTAGAATAATTTTGTGCTGAAAAGGAAGAGCACTTTTACGCCTAATCTTCACTCTGTGACACAAGCGTTTCAAAGTGCTGTTGAGCATGATATACACTTACTGTATTCAGCAGCAAAGGAAGCCGCATTTTCATAATTTAAATAATGAAGAATATAAAGCTATTCAGTCTTTAATTAATACTGATCAAATAGCAATTAAAATGCTGATAAAGGGGCCAGGTTCTTACTTGATATTGATTATTATATCTGACCATGCGAGAGATGTTGAATACTAAAGATTATAAAAAAATTAATAGATCTGATCAGATATTACTGAAAAGATTGGTAAAGATCTGTTTGACGTGTATCATAAAGGTCGTGCAGATTTTAGTTAGTTTGATTATCTTACTACTGTTTCACCCACTACATCCCTTATTTATGGAATACCTAAGCTGCAGTCAAAACCAACTTTGAGACCAATTGTTTCAGTAGGGGATGGGTCACAGAATCCAGCTCTAAATATGTTGATTTTCTGTTAAAGAAATATATACCTTCAGCATATACTATTATTAAAGGCACTTCTCATTTTCTTAAAGAATTATACATGTAGGTAGAAGATAAGGTCATTAGTAATTATATTTTAGTCACTTTGGATGTTGGCTCATTATTGATGTGTGTTCCTAATGATTTCAGCATTGACAGTATCAAACATTTTTTTACTGGAATATGCACAAATGAATAAGGCTAAGGCTCTACTCTTGATTTGTGTAACTTGTGACATATCATATTAGATAATAACATTTTTATTTTTCAAAAACAGCTATACCAACAAATTACAGGTGTTGCCATGGGCACACCTGTAGCAAATATTGTTATGTTTATGTGGGAGGTACAAAACATTTTACCTAATTCTTTACATAACAAGGTTGATTTTTTAGATTTGTGGATGACCTGTTTATTATACGGACAAGTACTCTAGAATAATCTGACATGTTTTTAACTCACTGAATACATATACCGAATTCCTAAAGTCTAAGAAAGAATCACTGCAACAGGCTAATTTTTTTGGATATTACTTTATATAAATGACATCTGGACAGCCTTGAAAATAGGTTATATAAGAAACCTCTTAAAAGAAATACATATTTGCATCACTAGTATGCATCCACCGTTTATCTTTAAGAATGTTGTTGATAATCAAATGAAGCGTGTCAATAGACTGCATACTGAGGATAATCACATGTTGTTACAATTAAATAATACAGCACATGATTGTATATGTAGGGGTTATAATAGTGAAGTTATTAACAGAGATAATACAATTCAAGAATGTGATACTGACATCAGACCAATTTTCTCTAAGCAGCCTCACAATACAGTTATAGTTCAGCAAAGTAATAATGTTAATAAAGTTAGAAGATGCATGCTAACTTGTAATCAAGACCTCTCGACTGTACAGATTTTTGCCGAATGTCCTGATTTTTGCCTCATATTTGTGGCCTGTTCCTCATAAAATTTGTTATTTTCTGGCAAATCACCGAGATGATCTGAGGACTGAAGTTACTAAGTAATTACACACATTTGAGTTTCTGAATTTAAATCCTTCAGAAAATGCATGTTAACACAAACTCTGTTATTTTAGCAACTAAGTTTATAACAGCAATATTTAAAATCTGTCCCTATTTTTGGGCCTTTGTCCCCCCCATTTTGTCAGGCTTTGTCCAGATTTCTAGCAGTAAGAGGTTGAGGGGTATCAAGATACATTGGCTGCTAAAGCCATCATTAACACATACTGGTTCATTTTGTCTGCCCTATTAGAGATTAGGAATTCTATAGGTGATAAACCAATCTTTGGTTATAAAAGATGTCCTAATTTAAAGAATAAACTATGTTATAAACAACAACCTTAAAGTATGATACATTTTAAGACCAATAAAGTAGGAACACATACATGTAACAAATGTGCAGTGTATCAATATTAATACTAATAAAACTTTTACCCATCCAGTCACTGGCAAAATATTTAATGCATGAGTATTTGGAAATTGTGACTCTAGGAACATTATACATCTGGCTACTTGCCAGTTATGTGATGCATATTATGTGGGAAAAACCAACAGAAGGTTGAAAGATCGTATTAGTCATATCTCTGAAATTATTAGGAAACACAAATGCATTATATAGACATATTTATAGTACAGGCAAAACATGCTATTTTAAATTTATGATTTTATTTTAAGTTAATGAATCCCTACATGGTGGTGATATTGTTCAGTGTACTGAATTCAAGGAATATAGATGGAGTTTGTGACTTAGGGCTCATATATTTCCAGGCTTAAATGAATTTGTATCTTTAAAGCCCTATTTGAGAGAATTACATTAGAGGGTGTAATTGTATCATGTGACTTATCATATGACTTTTATCTGTTTAAATGGCTTTAGTAACTGTTTTAAATGTTTGTGTGCCTGAGGAAGCTTAAGTGAAACTACAAAGTTGCATATTAAGTATTTAACTCCAGTTTGGTCCTACGTGGTTTACATTGGATTTTTTCTCTTTTTTGGCTCATATATTGCCAAGGCTTAAATTAATTTGTATCTTTAAAGACCTATTTGAGAGAATTACAATAGAGGGTGTAATTGTATCATGTGACTTATATGACTTTTATCTGTTTAAATGGCTTTAGTAATGGTTTTAAATGTTTATGTGCCTGAGGAAGCTTTTAAGTGAAACTACAAAGTTGCATATTAAAGTATTTGACTCCAGTTTGGTGCTACGTGGTTTACATTGGATTTTTCTCTTTTTTGGCTGTTTGCACTTGTTTTTATTGTGATTTACCAGCAGATTATTATTCTTTTTAAAACTCCTATCACATTTCATAAAAGTTCTGGAGAGGGTGATTGATAGATGGATATGCAAAGTAGTAGAAAGTAAGACGGGAAATGAACAGTTTGGATTCAGATCAGGATACAGCACAACTGACCAGATGTTTGCAGTGAGACAGATAGTTGAGAAGAAGCTAGAGATGAGGAGAGAGTCCAACTGGGCATTCCTAGACTTAGAGAAAGCATATGACAAGGTCCCAGGAAAGCTGATTTGGGCAGTCCTGCAGTAGCTCAGATTCCCAGAAACATTGCTAGAATTACTGCAGGCTGCATAGAAGGATCCAATGACTCAAGTATGGACATTGTTCAGCCTAACAGATGGGTTCCCAGTGGGAGTGGGTGTACACTAGGGTTCAGCTCTGAGCCCATTGCTGTTCATACTGGTGATGGACTACATTAGCAAACAGACTGGAAGGGACACATCAACAAAGTTGCTGTATGCAGATGACGTGGCATTACAGGTAGACTCTGATCTAGAACTTTAGCAAAGGATAGAGGAATGGAATGCAAAACTGATGGCATATGGGATGAAACTAGGCACAAATAAGACTGTGGTACTAGCAGCAAACTGGGTAAATTAGAAGAAGCTGAGAACTGAGATAGAAGGGAAGATAGAGGAACAGGTAAATAGCTTCAAGTAACTGGGAAGGGTGGTTGAGAAGAAGAGAAGTCTGAATGAAGAGGTCAAAGCAAGAATCAGAAGGGATGCAGCTGATTGGCATAGAGTCTCAGGTGTCGTCTATGACAGAAGAATGCCAAAGAAGCTGAAAAGTAAGGTGTACAAGACAGTGGTGTGACCAGTACTACTGTATAGTACAGAAACCTGGACAGTAAAGGCAGAGCAGATGAGGAAGCTAGAGGTGATAGAAATGAAGTGCCTGAGAAGGGTGGTATGATGCACACTATGGGACAGATGAAGAAAGAAGGACATAAGAGCAGAAGCCAAAGTAGCTCCAGTTGCGGAAAAGACCTAAAAGAATAAATTACGGTGGTTCAGACACAATGTAGAAAAGCAGAAGACAATCTGGTGAAGAAGATTTGGAACAGACAAAGAAGAAAAGAGGAAATCAGGATGGCCAGGAAAGAGGTGGATGGATTGTGTGAAAGAAGAAAGATCTGCGACAGTCAGGCCAATGGTATTGAAGAAGACATGAGTGTGGCATTGAATTGAGAGAGATGGCAACAGTTAACATGATACCCCAAACCCATGTAGAAAAAGGGGGACGATGATGATTTTCTGAGAGTGTAATGAGTTGGCAACTAAAGCTTCCCTGCAGACTACTCTGTCAGAGACACTGGATGAGTAAATTGGTGTAACTAAGGAAATACATTTTTTTTAACTATGATGCAGAATTGGAATTGCCTAGACATAGTAAGGCTTTGTGGAGTCTAATTATGGTGACTTCCAACAAAAAGCAATTACTAGTAAATGGAAATCCAAGTCTAAACCAACTGTACTAGAAGTAGTGAATATAGTGACAGAAATAAAACAATTGGCACTGGGATCTTTAGCAAAAGGTAGGAACAAATTACATAGAAAAAAAATGGGAATTGTGGGAACAATACATGTACAGGAGGAATGAAGTTTAAAAGAAGGCAGGATTTGAATGAGATGTAATGTCTGACTGACAATGAATGGATGGATAATAAGTGATGTATAATGTTTGCAACTAAAATTATGTCTTTATGGTTTGTGATGTATAATGTTTGCAACTAATAATATATCAATATGGTTTGTTTTCATTTATATAAATATATGATTGCCTATTTCATACATGATAATAAAGATATTTCTTGTTTAAAAAAGTCAAGCAATATATGCTCTTAGCACAGTTACTAGCTTCAATAATATAATCTAAAATGCCTTCTAAAAAGCTCAATATCTAGGTGTGTTATTGAAAAGAAAGGTAGGAGATCGGCACTGAATCGAGAGATGTGGATACAGTTATCCCAACATTCTGACCTCATGTAGAAAGAAATGGGAATAAAGGGAGTTGCTGATGATGATAATGACTTCTAGGGAGCTCTTTCCTAAAAGCCTGAGACAGTAACACCCTAAGATTGGTCCAGATAGCAAAACTAGGTTGATACTCCAGCTTGCCTGCAGTTCTGGCCATTTCTGGTTTGCCCCTGTTCTCCCTATACTGTTTGGTCTAGTACCCAGTACTATAGATCCATAAAAACACCCCCTTCTCAAATAAATATGGAATCCTCAAGCCCCCTGGACCTTTTATTTTACCTCATAATGACAGTGTGAATCAGCCTACATTATTTGCAAGATAAGCTTTCTTTCGGCAGCTTCTGTGCTGTTTATAATAAGAAACCTATACACGTGTCTTGTCCTAATCCATAGCCATGTCACATTAGCCTATTCAAGTCTTACAGGCCTCATCTGCTTCAAGATTGGAGTGAGGAAAAAGGCTAGACTTGTTTAAAAAATATCTAGACCCAGCTTAGCAAGCAGACCTATATTTCCAGAACTGCTAATTCTCAAGTTCCCATTTAGCTTGCAAAAACAAATAAGTGGCCCCAAACCTTCTTGCCACATATAGCCGAAGTCAACTTTTCTTGCCAAAAAATACCTTTACCATCTCATCCTACCAGCTGGAGTGTCCTTCGATCTACTTCACTAAAAAGACTTGTGCAAAGTGAGGTGCTTCTCCATACTAAATTGGGAAGTACGTATGCATATAGGAATTTTAATACCTTCCAGTTCTCTCTAATTTGTTACCTTCTCTGTAGCCCTGCTGGAAATCTTTCAACAAATGTAGCTATCCCATATGGGCAAGCATTCTGTAATATTAAGTTCTGTAGTCTTCCCCACATGGTAGGTTTAGCTTTGTTATATGACAACAGTTGCATAAGCTGCTAGGCTACATCATATAACTTCCAGTCTGTGAGACCTAATCCAAATTTCTTCATTGAGATCCTAACAACAAGCCCCCTTACTCACTGCTTCTGCTTAGACCACATGAGCTGCTTCAGTAGATGCACAATTCCTGTAGGAGTTCTATGTCTGTTCATCCTCAGAATATGCCTAGAGAGATAAAAAGTTGCTTGGGCAACAAAATAACTTGCACAAACTAATCTTTCTAAAAAGCTAGAGATTCATCAGATATGATGTTTGTACCCACAGGGCCACTTTATGCTGGCTATTTTCCAAATTTGATGAAATCACTCTATTCATGCTCCTATATAATACTCCAGTACTTAGGGCTTCTTTAATCCACTGAAAGGCCACCTCTAGTCCCTGATTTTGACTGGAAAGTGCTGCTTAGTGGCGGTCCAAACATCTGACTTTTCCAAATGAAGTTTCAAACCAGAAATCTGAGAACTTCCTGGACTTATCCTGCTTCAGACTTTGCGACAATACTACATAATCTTCTGCAAACAGATCATTTGTTCATTGCCCAAAGAGGTCCCGACCATGCAAAATTCCTTCCTGATTCAGGACTCTACTGGATCTATAGCCAGCAATAATAATGAAGGTGACGGGACATCCCTGCCTAGGGCCTTTTTTCAAAATAAGAGAAGATGACAACCTATCATTTGTCAAAACTGTTGCTTGTAAAATGTATATAGTGCTTGTATGCTTTGTCTAAAAATAGCAGGAAATCTCATATACTTCAAACTATCCATAAATAATCACATCATATAAAGTCAAACAAGGTGATGACAGGTTTTGGAACTTGCTGAAGGCCCTCCAAATATAGATACAAAGTCCTAACATGATCCAATCTGAACCCTACCTTGTACAAAGCCTGCTTGTGTTTTGGATACAAGATCAATGGAAAATAGTATAATTTGTTCAGATATAATTCAGGCATAAAGCTTAATGTGTGCATTTAGAAGAGATACAGGGTTAATGTTAGTTACAAAAATACTAAAGCAAAAAAAAAAAAAAACAAGAGAGGTAATTGTTGGAAAGCCTACATGAAGGGTTAAGCTCTCCCTTACTCTGAAAATGCTGAAAAGGTTTACTCTATATGTATATACAGATATACATTGTCACCCAGCCATGGAACTCTGCCTGTAGGTGAACCCCTCCCAATGGTCCTCACAACCTCTGTCCAGTCTGCTTAATCAAGAAAACAGCTTGTGCCTTAATTAGTCTGGGGTAGGTAGCTTTCCTTAAAATGTCCTCCCTACCTACTACTTCCTCATCCCCAGCTGTATTCTTACTATATAGGCCTTTAATAACAGTCAGACAAACAATTAACTAATTTTCTTCAGTTTTTCTGCTGTTCTTCTCTTAACATTCTGGCCCCTTGTGATCTGCTGTACCTATACATTTCCCACTGCCCAAGCTTGAAAGGGAATTCCATGAAGGTACAGTCTAGACTTTTCATACTACAAATTTGAAAAGGTTTTATGGCAAGTACTGTAGTACTTGATAACATACCGATTGTTAAACTTAGTTTTTAAAGGCACTTTCCATTGCATGTTTGGCTACATTAATTCAGTCATCCATCTTAGTAACATTGATCTGGTCTCTTTACATACACTTCTAACTCTATAAACTAGTAGATATGTATTTTATTAAAGATTTATCATGATGTATTAAGGGGTCCATACTTAGGGTCACTTACCTAGTTTATAATCTGTAAAAGGAAAGTGAGTTATGCCAGTGCTGCATGGTCAATAAGGGGAATGGACTAATTCCTTTAAAATCTGACAATAATCAACCTAACTAGCATCTGTGTAGGAAAACAAAATAAAAGATACTCTTCTTTGTCTGGGTGTAAACATCTCCACTCATCAACCAGCTGCAGACCACCCATACAACTAATTGTTCCTTGTTCTTTTAAATATGACTCCACACTGTCAGTCACTCTAAGAGACATTAAAGTCCACTCCTATCAATAAATGAGAATTTTAAAACTTCCTGGTTAACAAATAAAGAATTCCTCAAAGAAACTTAGGGAACTTGGATGACGCAGTGATAGCGTTGTCACCTCACAGCAAGAGGTTCTCCAGTTCAATTTTCGGCTGAGGTACCTTCTGTGCAGAGTCTGCATGTCCTCCCTGTGTTCGTGTGTGTTTCCTTCAGGTGCTCTGGTTTCCTCCCACATCACAAAAACATGCATCTGGAATATTTCTCCCCGGGCATCTGCTGAAAATTGTCTCTGTTCCAAGTCGCTCTTTCCCGGTAAACAAATGTTAAATAAATAAATAATGTATTAATTCCACATAACTTGCTAATGGTAGTCAGTGACTGGCCACAGTTAAAGGCAATTTGTAGAGTTCTCCCATTACCTTACTTCTCCCCTCCTTGTCCTGTCAACCCAAATAATGTTTTAATCAAAGAGCATCCCCAGCTTTTTCCTGATGGCGTTGCTCAAAATAATCATTTCCTTGCACACCTTTTAAAATCCTAAAATGGCAATTGGTAATCTTACATTCTTACTTTAACAAAAAAATCAATCTTTTGTTGTCTAACCCAGTACAAAAAAGTATTCCTTTTGATTTTGAGTGAAAAGCACTTACACTTAGCAAGACACACTGAATCATGCAGGTTCAGTGTTGAACAACCCCCCCCCGCCAAAAAAAAAAAAAATACTGCCCAATGTCAAGCAAGGCTCAGTCAAATATATTTATCCATATTACAACAGAGCTAAACAGTGGTGTGATATGCTCAGTGCTATGCATGCTCTAGTGGGCTAGTCATCACCCCATGTACTTACAGCTAATAAAGAAATGCAGATCAAACAATTATCAAAGCAGGCATTTAGTACCCATATCAGTATTCCTTCTTCCTACCTTCAAATTTAGGCAATATATTTTTCAATCTTTGGGAGGGGAGGGGGCTTGAGCCATTCTAGTTGATCATCCCCATCCTCCCTTCAATCATGCGCCCCCGATCGCTACTTACAGTTTGCAGGGGGCTAAATCTATTATGTGGAATGTTCGTGAAAAAGCACTCTGGATGAAGATTTTGCCTCTGGCTTCCATGTGCACTGTTCTAGGCTGGCATATAAACTGGCACTAATCACTGCCTGAGGAGAAGTCCTATCTTATAAGGTTTTGTGACTCCTTGAATAACGAGAGATTTCAACATGGCATAATGGAGAAGTTGTTTACCTTACAAACACAAGGTGCAGGGTTTGATTCTGAAAAGGGAAAACTGGTTAGGTTTAAAATGGTCCACAAGGGCAGCTAGCCTAGTACTGCCCTATGAACCTATGAGAACACTTCCCTGGTCAGCTGGCCTACATTCTATTTGGCCCAGGACTCTGACTGCTGTCTCTGTGGTGCACAGAAATGGACAATCTGTGGTGCCTTATTATAAACCACTTCCACAACCAAATATTTTTTCAAAAACTGAAGAGCTCAAAAAGATTCTCTTTGCCATGATACTTTAAGGCCAATGCAGCTGGATAATGAAAAATACTGGGAATATGATTATAGCGAAGGAAGCAAACTCGTGTAAAGGCTTTCCACTTTGACAAAGTCTGCTGCACAAAGTCTTGAAAAAAGTCACACTCTGTGACCACACAAGAGAAAGGGTCTCCCTTCTTTCAACTGCCACACTGTGTATTCTCTGTCCCCAACATTTAGCAGTTAAAATATTATAAGTTGGGGGGGGAACTGTCATGTGCTGCTGGTGGTCACAGTGAGCGGTGTGCCTATTCAATTCTAAAATGGCTGCCAGGACCCAAATTCAGAGCCTGTTGGTGTTTTTCAAGATAGTCCAAAAGGCTCCCTTTTAATATGCCTTCAGGTAATCCTTCTAGGTGCAGGTTGTTGCACCTGCTTCTATTTTCAAAATCTTCTGTTTTAGCATACGTTCACATTTGTGGCCTTCTAATCTACTCCCATGATCCACCATTATCGCTCTAGGTTGAGACACAGCCACATCTAACTCCATAAATTTTATTATGGTATTGAGCTATCATTTATTACTGTGTATTTGCATCCAACTTGAGACTTGAGGTATCATCCTATTGTTTTTTAATGAGCACCTTCACTGTCACCATCTCAGCCACGTAGGCATATAAAATTCGCAACCATTAACAGCAAGGTCAGTGGTTATTTTAGTTGACAAAGGGAGCATGCAGGTAAATCTCCTTAACCATACAGTGTAAAAGGAGAGGGAAAAGAAACAACAAATAAAGGATATAAATGTGTTATGGAAAGTTTTTAGGTTGTCATAAAAAATATTTAATACATATTTTGAATAAATTATGCTATTTAGTGGTGACCGGGAAAAGCCGAAAGAAGAAGTGGTGAGTGTGTTTTCCACGTTAAGAAAAAGAATGAGTTGTTAACAGATATTTACAGTAATAAGGTATTCAAGGCGAATGTAGTAAAAAAGGGGGAATGGCGCAGGCTAAAGATGAGAATGGTGGACTAGGGTTAATTAATTGTGTTGTGTATTCAGCATTGATGCATTTGTTCTGGATAAAGAAAATAATGGAATTATGTCAAAAGTGCTACTGGATAACCATAATGAATTCTGGGAAAAAAATGGAAGGACTAAAAACAATAAAAAATATAGATAAGGGAGAAATTTAAGAACATAAATATAAAATTTTGTTATAGAAAATTATTCTGGAAAGTGCAGAGAAAGAAAGGAGACAGGATTTGGTGTGAAAAAGTAATAATGGCATTTTGTTATGCTGAATCTTGAAATAATCTGAAAGATATAAAACATTCTATTAAAGAAAGAAAAAGTTTAAACAATTTAGTGAGTTAAGATTTTTATGCAAGTTGTGGCTGGCTAAGTTATATGTAATATATAAAATGATGGATAGAAGATTGTGTTTTGCATATAAAGAAATTCAAATATCTAAGCATGTGTTTTTTTTTTTGAATGTGAATGAGTTAAGCTGTGGAATGCATTTATTCAAAAGGGATTCTGGTATGACATTCAAAAGGTTTATATGGGTACGGTTTTACATGGCTTTCATGAAGACGAAACTGTGTAGTTACAGGGAAAGTGGATCTGAATATGTTTTATGTCATATGAATAATATGCAAAGTCATAGCTGAAGAAGAGTTGCTTAATGGATAATGGCAGATACAGTGAAAAAAATCAGAAGGTGGCTGTAACTGAAAGCATGGGGGATTGAGTATATTATTTGAAAACTAAAAGAAAATTGAAGTGTGTATACAGAATCATGAGAGTCTGTGTGCATGTAACATGAGTTTGTAAATATGTATACATGTCAGTTAAGAACCCCTTCCACTCTTTTTTGATATGTGCCATGGAATTTTTTACATCCTACCTGAGCTATCATCCAACTCAGGCAGATGGGGCCTTGGTTTAACATCTCAGCTGAATGCCAGCACACTCCGGATCCCCCCCCCCCCAATGCTGCACTGCAGTGTCAGTACTGGAAAATATATTCAAACACCTGATATGGGAATAGATCCTACAATCTTCTGATCTTCCAGCATCAAGCTGCTGAGCCACTGACATTGAATTGTATGAAATGATAATACCACTGTACTGTATGACATACCACTGTACTGTATGACATAATACCACTATTGTATTGCATGATGTGATAACACTATTGTATTATATGACATGATAACACTGTATTGTATGACATAATACCACTGTACTGTATGGTGTGATAATACTATTGTACTGTATGACAGGATACCAGTGTATTGTATGATGTGATAATACCACTGTATTGTATGATGTGGTAATACCATTGTACTGTATGACATAATAGTATATTGTATGACGTGATAATACCATTGTATTTGTATGACATGATACTAGTGTATTGTATGATGTGATACCATTGCATTTTATGACATGATAATACCACTGTATTTTATGATGTGGTAATACCATTGTACTGTATGACATGATACCAGTGTATTGTATGATGCGGTAATACCATTGTACTGTATGACATACCAGGGTATTGTATGATGTGATAACACCACTGTACTGTATGACATAATACCACTGCATTGTATGATGTGGTAATATCATTGAACACTGTAAACTATTAAACCTGACCTGAGCTATACAATGCTGGAAATCACTGTACTGTAAAATTCTGTGTTGGTCTGTGTGTTGTACAGGTTAATAATAACAATAACCATCATACTGAAAAATGCTATACATCACTGTATTGTTTTAATTATAAATAAACCTGTTTGTATGTTTCTGTACTGTTATAATTACAAACAATGTTGTTTGTACTATCTTCAGGTCTAGATCATAGATGGAAATGCATATTGGACAAGCACACTTATCTGGTTATCAAAAATAAAAACTAAATAAAACAAATGAAAACAAGCAAAGAAAGAGATGACTGCATGTGTCCAGTTAGATACAAGAACATAATTTGGTCTGAACATGGCTCTGACTTTGCCAGTGCAATGACACCTATATAAACTGTCAGCAAACATGAAAATTACATTACAAAATTATACTATGCTTCAAGTAAATGAAATAGTGCAGACCTCTTTCAGTGTTTTCTTTGCCTCCACTAAAGGATGCCAGTGTGCTATTGGTTTACGTGGATAGGCTAGCATTTCATTCCAATGGTCTCTCCCAAGGCCTTCAGCATTATTTCCAACTCGGCACACTCCAATAATTTCATTATGTCCAACTCTTAAAGGGAAAAAAATACAAATATTACTCAGTTATACAAAGCACACTGCTGTAATAATTAATTATAACATGTTTACTGCAACAATTTTATTGAATTGTTTTGACGAGATTGTATTAGACTAAAGTGTTTATATAACAGTTTGAAGCTAGTTGCTAAATGATATGAACACAGATTAAATTACTCTGCAGATCAATACAAATTTAGAAATGCAGAATTTCTTTAGCTAGATTTAAATGGATCACTGTAAAAATCATGTATTGCACTGTACAAAAACAGATAAACCAATATCCAGCAACACACAGACTTGAAATAAGTAAGAGTTGACTTAGTATTTTGTTTTATTCCTACAGGTTTGCAGGTACTTATACATTTTCAGTGACTTAGTATTTATTTAGCTTTATCTCACATAAAAGGCAACATTAAATAATTCACATTATCTGATCGGAGTTCCCATAAAGCAAGCCTAGGAATCCCCAAGGGGGGTGGCCTCACCAGCTGAATAATGCTATAATAGTGACCAACTGTCCTGGTTCATTGTACTCCTGTTCAGACATTTACTGGCATTCTCAATGATCTCTGGGGAATGTTTATCAGGTGGGTCATTAAAACAGTAAAAAGCCAAGTCAAGTCAATGTCACAACAAAGTCTGTAAGTATTTTAAGGTGTCCTAAAAAGGCAGGCTCTAGTTTTTGATATTCAGTATGTCAATATTACACTTCAAACTTCAGTGGCACACTTGTACAAAATGAATATGAAATAGAAGCAGTTATGTTTAGATCATGCTCATTAACCACTGAGAAGGGATTGGTGATGCCTCATTTTAAGTGGTTTGTCTTTGACTTGGAGACACCTATTGCAAAAGCCTGAACTATCGTCTTAAATTAGAACTTAGGAAGAGATACGACTTGGAGATCCATCACCTTTACCCTGAGGTTTACAGTCTTCTGCTTGTACCCTGACTTCCTGCTTGTACCCCGACATCCTGCTTGTACCCCAGCATCCTGTATTATATTTGCTGAAGCACAATACCTCAAGGTAGAAGCTGCTGCTATGCTTTTGCTTGATTCACTTAGGACTTATAGCATTATACTTGAAATGTTGTGCATTCAGATGACCTAAACTAGCAACCTCCCAAACAAAGAGTTAGGCATGTTTTAATGCAATGTCAGTGATCAATATTTTTACATGGTGCAGTGACCTCAGTGTGAGAATAATAATGTTTGGGGAATGGGAGAAGAAATACACTATATGGGAAGTGTGGGAGGCTTGCTTCTTGTAAAGGATGCTTTTTTATTGTGTCATTAGCTTAGATTTCAAGCTCAGATGTATTTCTTGCAAGCATATGTGTACATGAGCAATCAGTTCCAAGCTAATGTTGCTAAGCAATTATGATACAAGTTCAAGTTTTCAGGAGCCATAGGGGATCCCAACCTTGAATAAAGAAAGATATGTCAAATCTGACAAAATTTCAATGTTGTCCTGTCCTAACAGTAAAGAAAACTTTTTTTGCCAGTGAGAGAGTTTTTGAAGGAATGACTACTCCAAAGGAAATTAAACCAACATTTCATCCATTATTCCTTGTCCTAACTGCCAACATTTGGCTCATCAGGACAGAGCAACTAAGACGTTTACTGCTTTCCTTGCAGTCTTACCACAAAGCACAGCAAATATTGTAGATGTTAACCTACATGCAAAAACAGAATTTCTTTATACCCCATATTTCATTTCCAAGACATCCTATTGGGCAAATTAACAAAGCCGTTCTCAATATCTTCCAGAAGATGACAAGTGATCCCAGTATAATTCATCCAGCTTTTGTCAAAAGGGATGCAACATTTTTTGTATGACAATTAGCATACATCCTAAATTTTTCTCTGACAAAGTACCCTAACCGTTTTCCTTTTTGAGGAGAAAAAAAAAAAAAAAGACTACAAGAATACAGACCAACATACACTGTGCTCTTTCTATACTCACCAACATACTAGTATGAAATTAGCTCAGGAAGTATGGCCTACTGATATATGAACTGCACAGTGGCGCAGTGGTTTGCATTGTTACCTCACAGCAAAAGGTTCTCCGGTTCAATTCTCAGCTGGGGTGCCTTCTGTGTGGTCTGCATATTCTCCCTGTGTTTATGTGGGTTTCCTCCCATGTTATGAAGACATGCATCCAGAGCATTTATCCCCAGGCCTTGGCTGAAAATCGGCTGATTCCAAGTCGGACTTTCCCAATAAACAAATGTTAAATAAATGAATGAACAAACATATCCTGAGCTCTGGTCCTAGCACCATCACAGTTCTACTTGCAGTTACTGATAACATTCTAGAGAGGATGAATTATATTGCAGGTGCTCTTTTCTGGCTAATTAAACTGTGCAGTATTGCATAATAAACTGCTAACCCATGCATTGTGTTGTTTAGTCAAATCAAGCTCTTTGTGACCTCAATGACATTTGCATACTAAGCCTTGTCTGTTGTCACTTTCTTACAAATTCATTTTTTTTTTTTGTAATGCACCTAAGCTTCTGTTTCCTTCACGCTTTCTCAGTAGTGATATCTTCACTAGTGGATCCCACCTGTGTCTTATATGGCCAAATATTTGAATTTTAGTTTACTATTAGATCTTCCAGTGAACAGTCTTGAATTTATTTCCTTAAGTATTAACTGAGTTGACCTTCTTTTGTTCCATGGAATTCTCAAAGGGTTTCTCCAACGCTACAGTTCAAAAGCATCAGTTCTCTGGCAGACAGCCTTACTTGTAAATCCAACTCTCACAGCTATATGTCACTATGGGAAAAACATAGCTTTGACGGCGAGGACCTTTGTTGACAATGTAATGGCTTTACTCTCCAAAATCTGATCCACATCTACCATAGCTTTCCTTTCAAAAACAAATAATCTTCTGATTTCATGGCTGCACTCAAAACCTGCAGAGTTCTTTGAGCCCAGGAGAAGAAAAACAATCACTACCTTCATTTCTTCCCCATCTATTTAAAAAACAAATCAGTAGGACTAAATAATATATTATTTATGCTGAGCAGCAGACTATCTTTTTGAACTTTTTATTTTCACCTTCATCAACAGGCTTTTCAACTATTTCTTAGTTTCAGCAGTCACAGTAGCAGTATCTGTATATGTGAGGATGTTAATCTTTCTTAACAGCAATTTTGATTCAAGTGTCTGGTTTGTGTAACCCAGCATTTTGCAAGATGTACTCAGTATATGAATTGAATAAGTAGGGTAACATGCAGCCTTGGTGTACTAGGCCTTTGCTAATCTTGACCCAGTAAGCTATTCCTTATTCAGTTCCAAGTTTTACTTCTTACTCTGAATACAGATTTCTCAGAAGGCAAATAAGGTGATCCCATATTCACATTTCTTTAAGAACTTGACACAGTTTGTTATAGTCCACACAGTTAAGGGTTTAGATTAGTCCATAAAGGTAAAGTAAATATTTTCTTCTTTAACTCCCATGCTTTCGCCATTATCCAGTGGATGTTGACGATTTGAACTAGTGCCACTGCCCCTACCAAAACCAGCTTGTACTTCTGGCCGTCTTTGGTCCATATATTGTTGGAGCTTGCTTGTAGGATCCTGAGCATTACCTTGCTAGCATGTGAAACAAATGAACATATTTTACAATATAATTTGACCTTTTCCAGTCTAAAGGCCATTGCTGTGTTTTCCAAATTTGCTGGCAAATTCCAAGCAGCACTGCAGCAGCACATTCACCTCTATCACCTCATGCAACCTTGTTATCCATTGCCTGCCTAACTTCACTCTCCAGCATGAATGACTATAGATCCAATCAGTGATGTTAGGGTCCTTCTTATTTAGTTATTTCAATGTTCCTGCCATCTGTTCTTATATCCTCAAATATTTTTTTTTATTTTCAATTAAAATAACATTTACATAATATTTTTAAATATCATTTTAAACGACTATATACAATATTTACAATAGCCTGACTTTCAATTATATACACTGTATGTTATTAAATATAGAGATCAGTTATCAGAGATACAATATTGATTACTGCAGTGTGTCCAACAAAGATATAACTTTCTTCCAAGGATTATTTACCAATGGCCTGGGATCGAGTCGTAGTTCTTTGAATTTTATTTCCATCAATGCAGTTGTTTTCAGTAAATTCTTCCAAGGTCAGAGGTATATTTGAATTCCACCTTCTGGTTATGCATTTCCTAGATATAGCAAGTATTGTCCATAACAAATTCATATTTGTCTTATTCAGGTAGGGACCTTCATTTACATTTAGAATTATCAATACTTTAGTTAAGGTAAATGATTAATTAACTAAAGCTTGTAAAAAATGACTGATTCAATTCCAATATGATTTAATTTTATTACATTCATAAAAATATGATCCAGTCTGCTTTGTTTGACTTTTCACACCTCCAGCAAAAAACATTTGTAGTAGTAAGATGTTAGTTTTAATTTCTTCTGTTAACTGCAGTGATTGACCTTTTGTTAAGAACTGCCAGTATGATAGTTTGGGAATTGTTTTGTATGTTATTAATTCTTTATATAGATTTGAAATGGAAATTTTGTTTTCACAACTATTATATATAAATTCATACAGAAAATTATTAGATTTGCAATATCTTTAAATGGGGAATTAATTAATCTGCATAAATCGTGAGTGTACATTAGAATGCTTTTTAAGGTTAACCAGTCCTGTGTTGGAATATTGTAAGCAGTTTTTATCATATGTATATCTAAAACATTTAATTTATTTACACATTGAAACCAGCATAAGAATCCATTTTGTTCCCAGGTGGTTATTGCTTCCCTATATATTTTGTGAGGAAAGTTCTTAGTGATGGCAAATGGGGTTAAAAGGTCAAACCAACATTTGAGATGTATGTTTGCATTGATAAGTTTCCTAAAGGAATTGATGTAATGATTAATCAGTGTTGTTTTAGAAGGTTTTGTTATATTATATTGTATACTTATGCATAGTATGTACCAGGGTTTGTTTGATTTGTCTACTATTAAACATTTTTTTAACAGATCAAATTAATTTGTTAATATAGCCATTAATTCTTTCCAGTTGGCAAAATAATTTGGGTTTATCCAGTCTATTGTAGTTTTAAGCACAGATGCTTTTATATAGGTTTCTATTTCTGGGAAGTTCAATCCTCCTTGTTTCCAGGGTCTAATGTGATGAGTTAGAGCAACTCTTATTATTTTTGGGATACCATAAAAATGTTATTAAACATGAGTTTATTTCTTTAAGAATGCATCTCTCAGTTATTAACTGTATTGCTAATGCTACATATAGTATTTTTGGCAATAGGACCATTTTTATTAATTGCAATCCGTCTTCAAAAGTTAATATAATTTTGTTCCACTTTTCTATATATATTTTTATTGTTTCAATAATGTTTTTATAATTTATTAATATTGTTTCATTTATATTTTTGCATAACACTATTCCTAAATAATTTAGCATAAGTTCTTGTTTTCCTGTGATGGATTTATCTGTAACTTGTAGTTCTTTTTTCTTATTTAAAAATAGAAATTTTGATTTTGATCTATTAAAGTGTAGACCTGAAATCTTATAAAATTTATCCATTACTTCTTCTAGCTCTCCTAATGACTCTCTGGAGTTTGATAGGGTTAATAAAATATCATCAGCAAAATGCATTATTTTAGATATGTACTGGTCATAGATTTCTATTCCTTTTATTCTTGGATTATTGCGTATTATTTCTGCAAGTATTTCTATAGCCAAAGCAAATAAAATAGGAGAAAGGGAGCATCCTTGTTTAGTACCTTTTGCTATATGGATATATTCTGAGGTGAAAGGACCTTATTTAATGTAGGCTAAGTTATTAATATATATGTTTTTAGTAATAAAATGAAGGGAGGGGGAAATTCAAATAATGCTAAAGTTTTAAATAGATATTCCCAGTTGAGGGAATCAAAGGCTTTTTCTGTGTCTCATCTGATTACAAGTGTTTCTCTATCTTCTTTATTCACATACTCTATAAGACTAAGTATCCTTTTAATATTATCATGTGTGGGCCTGTTACATAAAAATCCAGTCTGATCATTAATTGTCTTTGAAAGTGGGATTTTAATTTTGTTAGCTAGTATTGACATGAATATTTTGTAATCATTATTCAGTAATGATATAGGTCTGTATGGGGTGCAACGGTCTAATGGTTAATTATCTTTTAGAATTGGTGTTATGAGAGAATATTTCCATGAGGGTGGTATTTTTCCTTCTGACTGGACTTCTAGCAACGTTTTATGAAAAAGGGAGATTACTGTTGAAGGGAAGAGTTTGTAAATTTCCGTAATTATACCATCTATCCCTGGAGCTTTGTTAGATTTACTTTCTTTTATCTTGTCAACAATTTCTTTGTAGGATATAGGTTTTTGTAGGTCTAGTTTTTAAGTTTTTGGAATTTTTTTTTATATTGATAAGGTTGGTTATCTAAATCTTCTTTTTTGAAGTGTTCCATATAATGGAACCAAAATGCTTCAAGGATGTCTTCTATATCTGATACATTTTTTCCCTTTCTTTCATGATATATACTACTAATGCTATTTGCTTTAGATTGTATTTTAATTCTTGTAGATGTTATTTAGATATCTGAGGGAGGTGGCTAATGAGTTTATTTTTAATTTTTCCAAGGCTAGACAAGTTTTGTGTTAGAATTTCATTATATTTTGTTATTTAATTCCCCTATTTATTTTTTTACTTCTGGACAATTCTCATTTATTTTTTAGATTTTGCTGTCAAGAGTCTGGTTTGCAAGTCTAATGATTCAGATTCCCTCTCTCTAACTTTGTTTTTGTACCAGCTAAGGGTCTTACCAAATAAATATGCTTTTAATGAGTCCCAAACCATGACTCTACTGATTTCTGTTGTGTTATTAATTTAAAGAAATAATTGTAGTTCTGACAACATCCAGGGTCTGAATTCTTTAATTTTCATGATATATGATGGAATTCTAGTTGAGAGGATTAAAGATTTAAACTCTATTTGGAGCTTCATTATCAGAGAGTCATGACCCGAGAAGGGGCATGGAACTATTGAGAAGTTGAGGATTTTTGTTTGTAAATCTTGAACTATGAATAATCTGTCTATTTTGGTTTGTGTTCCAAATCTATGGTCTTTATGGGAAAATAATAAGGATTTATCATCTTTTACTTTAAAAGTGTCAATTAAATGAAATTAATCAATCCATTTTTTAAGGATTTTGAAATGGTTGCTATGCAAAAAGATTTCTTGGTGGTTTCAGAAGCTTCTAAGGTACAATTAAAGTATCCTCTCAGTATAAGATTTCCTTTATAATTGTTGGAAATAAAATCTAGGTGTTTTTAACCATTACTGCTCCAATTCCTGGGAACCAATATAGATTAGCTAAGGTCCATATTCTGTAATTAAATTTAATTACAACAAATGCTAGTAGACCTTGTCTTCATATTTATAAATAACTTTTGGAGTGATTATGTTTTTCTTCCAGAGAATTGATACTCCTTTTGTCTTTGTTCTATAGGAGGATTGAGCCAAGACTGTATAGTTCTTAGGGTTCCAAATAAAGCGATCATTAGTCTTAAAATGTGTTTCCTGGAGAAATACTACTTGTGCCTTATTTAGATTTAAATATTTTAGTAAGTTTGATCTTTTATTTGCATTACTTAAGCCATTGGTATTTAATGATAAGAATGTTAAATCCATTTCAAGTTATTGTTGGAAGAAACTTTTTGCTTCTTTTTTTAATTTTGATTATAGTAGTTATACTATATTCTCTGATAACATTGAATGTTATTTTTGTGTGTAAACTTGGGAGTGTAATTTAATGTCCTTTCTTCTTTAAATACAAGTATGGTAAAATTCTGGTCAGGCTTTAAAAAAGTACTTCTATAAAACATTAATTCTAAAGTAGCAAATACAAGTAAATATGAATTTCCCATTAAACATGGAATCAAAGTCATTCCTAATCCAATAGATAAAGATAGATCTATTAGATTATCACTCATATCTTTAACCAACAATATCAGCTGAGCTCCATATGTTAAACTATATGGAGAATTTTCTTAAAAGAGATATGAAATTCTATATTATTCTATTATTGTTCTATAGTATTTTATATATCAGAATGGAATGTTAGTAGTGTAAACAATTATTATGTTAACTTAGAAAATATCTAATATTTAGATACCCTTAAGAGATCCCAAACATGTCAGATATATCATTTTGGATAAATTTATACTTCTCAACAACCTTAGAACAATACTAACTAAATCTAACCTAACTTGCTATCCTAACCATTCTTATGCTTTGTTTCTAACTCCCCATCCTAACCATTCTCATACCTTGTTTTTAACTCTTCTATAGCAACCTGCTATCTTAGCCATTCCAAGCACATATTTTAACCCTTCTACATCTAATTTCCAATAACTCCCCTTCTTAACTAACCACCTTTTTTCTCCTGGTTGTCATTCATGACATCAATCTAGGTATCATGCCATTCTATACACTCACATCCTGTCCAACAATTTCTGTACATATTTCATACTATAAACCTAAAAAGATCTTAAACTTCAATGTAAGCATGTATATATATAATCACCTTTTTAAAATTTTACACTTTTTTCAATGTAACCATGAATATTGATTGTCATATTTTGTACATGTGGAGCTTTTCTCCATGGGCCTCCGCTGAAAATGGACATGTATCCAGTCGGACTCTCCCGGTTAACAAATGTAAAATAAAATATAAATAAATAAATAAATAAATTAATTAATTAAATGCAACAGATGAGCATACACTGAATAAGCCAACAACAAATAGATTATTACTAAAATAATTTGACTTAAAGGACTCTACAGGAGACAATGAGTGATTACCAATGAAATATGAATTTATTGTAGGTGTACTGTCTTCCTTTACTTTCCCACTCTTCAGCTCACCAAATTCAACCTACACTTATGAAAAGACATGGCTTATCAGTGGTTTCCTGACTTTGAGTAGAGGTACCCTACATTCTAGTGTGCAGTGCTTTTACATATTTACAGATTTACAAAGCAGAGTTTAAGAATGAACTATGAACACCCTGACAATTCCCATCCTACATAAGGCACCTCCTGCTTCCAGAATGGGTAATCACATTAGGTCTAGAATGAATGTGAAGGTACCTATATGGTAATCAAGACTTACCTTAGGTAAGTATTAATCAAATAGTATTTAGAGCATCTTAGAGAGTTCTCAGGGCAGTTAGAATACTCTTAAACCTCTCCTCCCTTGACCAAAAACAGAGATTTCCCTTCCCTTTCTTTCCCTTGTTTTAAATCAGTACTAATAAAAGAAATTCAGCAAACATAGGTAAACAGAAATAGCATTCAGTAGTCTGTCTTATACATCACTCGCAATCCATTAAACAAGTCAGTGGCTAACATCACTTTAGTAAACATTATAAAGACAAATTAGAAATAATTTCCTAGCTACTGCAGTGGTGGTGCTGCGGTAGCGTTGTCGCCTCACAGTTAGACGTTGCCCATTCGATTCTCAGTTAGAGCGTCTTCTGTGTGTCGACATGCGTGAATGGGCATTCCTTCATTGAAGGCTGTGCGTTAGGCCAGGCAAGCCAGCACGTAAAAATCTACTGCCAATCATTAGCAGACTGGAGTTCTGCTGTGGCGACCCCTAACCAGGAAAAGCCGAAAGACAGAAATAATTTCCTAGCTCTTTAAATTTTCTGATAAAGCAAAAAGTTAACAATAAGCTATTTTAACTAAAAGTATAAAGCATTTAAATTTTTCCTTGCATGTATACATTTCTGCTTATATTGTAGTGTCAATAGCCATCTTTGAAATCTGTACAATACTTCACGTCTTCAAATCATTTTCAATTCAGGTTTTGTTAAAACGGCAACAATATTTCAAGGGCACAATTAATATTTGCACTGATGTTTCAAATAAATAACTTGTCAGTTGCCAATTGAGTTAGTTTAGAATGTATGATTAGTGCAAATATAGCATGTTGCAAAAATATGTATTTTTTCGTGTGCTCTAGAGACTGTCATATGCAAGCGACATATATAATGTAACATATATAGAGCAGATAGCTTATGGATTCAGGTTGTTAAAGTAAATTATGCTTATTAATCAGGCAGTTGCATTTAAATTCACAAGTAATTTGGGAACATTTCAGTTGAGATTCCAGGAATGTGTAGTCCAATGTGAGTAATTGAGTCCACTTTTCCTCATAAACACATGTCACAATTCATTAAACTAAGTAGAGTAACATCTGTCGAATAATCATTATAAAGACAAATGATAGTAATTTCCTAGCTCTTCAAACTTTCTGATATCACAAAATGTTGACAGTTGTTGTTGTTATTGAGTCTTTCAGCTTTTCCCGGTTAGGGGTCGCCACAGTGGAACTCCGGTCCGCTAATGATTGGCAGAAGATTTTTACGTGCCGAGTTGCCAGCCCTGACACACAACCTTCAACGAATGTACGCCCATTCATGCATGTCTCCACACAGAAGACGCTCTAGCTGAGAATCGAACAGGACAACGTCTTACTGTGAGGTGACAACGCTACCGCAGCACCACCACTACAGTTTATATCACAAAATGTTGACAGTAAGCTATTTTAACTGGAAGACAAACATTTCAATACTTCCTTGTGAATATATATTTTTACTTTTACTGTGTCAAGAACTGTCTTTGAAATCTATGCATTACTTCACTTCTTTCAAGTCATTCATTTTACAGTTCAGATTATATTTTGTCAAAATGTCAATAGCATTTCAAGGGCACATTTAATATTTAAACTGATATTTTAAATGAATAGCTATCAGTTACCAAGTGAGTTTGTACAGAGTGTGAGGTAACTGCAAAGAAAACATGTTGCAAAAAGTAATATGTATCTTTTCATATGCTCTAGAGACTGACAATTTCAAGTAACATAAAATGTAACTTTTACAGTGCAGACAGCTTGTGAAATCAGCATGTTAAAGTAATACTTTTTAATCAAGCAACTATATTTCAGTGCACATGTAGTTTGGGAACATTTCAGTTGTGTTTCCATTAATATGTAATCCTGTAAGGATAAATCATAAAATATTTACAAATAATCCTATTATGTATTTATTTTACCTTGTTTAGGTTGTTTTTCATTTTAATAACTAAACATTACTTTTTCTTATTATTTGTTATCCGTGAGGCTAAATGCACTTCACAGATTCACAGTGTCCTTAGAAACTGCAGCAATTGTTTGCTGTTGCTATAGCAACACAAATATGTGAAGAAAGCTTCACTTCTCTTAACCAACAGTACATTTTTCCCTCCTTTTTTTAATGTATTTATCTGTTAATACTAAAAGGAAATAATTCAAAGGACATATGTACATGAATGGAACATTTCAGAGTTAATCACAAACATGTCCCCAATCCCAATAAGCATAACAGTGACGATCATTAATCTAATAAATATTGTAATAATTAATTAAGTTCACTATTCCAATTAGTCTAACTTAAAACTAGATTTTAGACTATTATTTATCTATGCATAGATAGTGAGTTAATAAATATATACAGACTACATTAGTATAGTAAATAGGAGAGAATTTAGAAAGGGAGATAAGATGCAGTTAAAATAAATAATGAGAGAAGAGAGAAAGAAAATAAAAAATTAAGAGAAAATGCACATATACTATGTATGATGATTTACAGTATAAATATTTTATGTGTTATATAACCCTCCTTTTGTGAAAGAAAAGTACCCTGTTTTACATACCTGAGGTAATGTGAAAACTCTCATATGTCATCTATTTTCAAAAAATATAGATAAAGTTTCCAGTAGTTAGTTACCTTTGTTTTAAAATTCCAAGCAGTAAAATTGTTCCTTTAAGGCAATGTTAAAGCTATTCATATCATAGTAGATGCTTTGAGAGATTTGGCTGTAACAGGATCAGTCTTTTACTACTTCTTTTTGACATCTGTCCAGACATTTGTTTCTTTTGTTCTCTTGAGAGAAGGTGACATCCAATCCATATCTTCTGGTAAAGTAATCACATTATTAGTTTTAATAAATGAAGAGGCTTCCTCTAAGTCAATAAAAGTCATCATCTCATTGGCATACAGTATTCTTATCTTAGCTGGATATGCAAGTTGTGCCTTGATGTTATTTTGTTTCAAAAACTTTATCATTGGCCACACTTTTTTCCTTTGTTCCATTATTCTAGATGTATAGTCGTTATCAAATCTTATCAGGCTCTGTTTATATTTTAGAGGTGCCTTCCTCCAAGCAGATCTTAAAATCAGTTCCTTGTCCAAGTATGAAAGAAATTTGATAATTATTGACCTAGGAGGAGAGGTTTGAGTTAGTGGCAGGTTTCCCAAGAGGTCTGTGTGCCCTTTCAATGCTAAAGGAAAGTCCTTCTTTTAAATTTAAAAAGTCAGGGAGCCAGCTTGATAAAAAGGAAATAATATCCTCACCTTCTGTGTTTTCAGGTAATCCAAAAATCCTGATGTTATTTCTCCTCTCCCTATTTTCCAAGTCATCTACTTTATTAACCAACCAAGTGTTTTGTTTAAGAAGCAGTTCTTTCTGTGTTTCCACTTCCTTAAGTCTGTTTACTAAGTCATTTAGAGAAACCTCTATTCCTGTTATCCTTGTCTGGTGGTGGTGTAGCATTTCCTTTAGGGTGTCAGCCTGTTTTTGACTGCTTGTTTTAAGATTTTCTAGGTTTTCTTTAAAATCATCCATCTTCAAAGACAACTCCTGCAGGGTAGATGCCATCTGTTGTAGTTCCTTCTTTAAGGCAGCATCCTGATGAGAATTCTTTGAGTTGCTCATTTCAACAAGTGAATACATCTCCAAGCTTTTTGGCAGGAAATTATTTGTAAAACTTCACCAAAGTTTCTAATTATGTAAATTAGTCCTTTATCTATAAGATTTTATACTTTGAAGAAAAAAAAATAATATTTTTTCCTGTCTTATTTAACTAGTTATATGGAGCTCTAAAATACTGCTGCTTTCAGTTAGCCATTCAGGCTCCGCCCCCTTCCACCTGTTCTTAATATCTTCTGCTAAGTCTGTCATTATTTGCTTTTTACCATGCCCATTTTTACTTTTATTTTTCTCTTAATATTGTCAGTCTTCTTGAACAGATCTTATCTTCCCCATTCTGTTTTCTTCCATTTCTTTGCACTTTCCATTTAAATATGCTTCCTTATCTCTCTCTCCTGTTATTCTCGGACACTATACACTCACTTTAACATAGTTTCCTATTTCCATTGACATTTTCTCTCCATCTTTCCTCGGCCATGTCTAAATGTTCACAAAGTCATTTTGCCCTTTTTCTATTTGGAACACACTTAAAATAATACTTCCTCAGGCAATATCATCAACTTCTGTCCATAGTTCTTCAGGTGCTCTATTCAACAAGTCTAATACCTAAAATGTATTCTTCACCTCCATTAATTTTCATACCTTACTGGCTTAGATGGTGTTCTTGTTTTCTTTAATTTACTTCTAAACTTTGCAGTACAAAAACTGATGGCCTTGTTTTTGACGACTGTATTAAACTCTTCCATTTCTGTCTGCAAATAATATAATAAATCTGATACTGACTCAATAGAGCAACTAGGGTGGGGCAAATGGGGCAATCACCTCTGACACTGACATAAAATAAAAAAAAATATATACCTTTTAAAACATATATTGTTTTTTATTTCCCTTTAAGGGAAATGGCAATGCATGCATTCTAAGCAGACATTTGAGATGCTCCTACGTGCCTCCTGCCATGGCATACATAATCTTGCTTGGGCTCTGACCTAACAGACCTTTGATTGGCTGTGAAGGTAGAGGGGCCAGTGCCAAAGTGCTAGATAAACAGCGTATTGGGCTATATCACTGGTATCCATGACTAATTTAGGTTTCAAAAATGCTATACCCCTCAGCTTGCTGTGGGCACATCTGGTGTGTTAGGGAGCAATATTAGGGCAGAGAAAAACAAGTCTCACAAGTAAGTAGGGTTACTTATCAGCAGGCTTCTTGTGCAGACAAAATGCTGAAGGGGTTGTTGGGAAACATTTCATTTTGGTGCTTGTGCAAGCTTGAACAGAATGCTGAAGGGGTCATTGGGGAAAATATTTCATTTTGATGCTTGTGCATACATAGACAGACTGCTGAAGGGATCTTTGAGGGGAAATTATGCTTGTCCATACATGGATAGAATACTGAACGGGTCTTTAGGGGAAATTATTCATTTAGGTCTCATTTGAGTGCTTGTGTATACATAGACAATCTACTGA